>NC_040905.2:59329917-59632947 GCF_004126475.2 Phyllostomus discolor
AGATGAAAATTTAGGCATGTTCTGTATATTCTCCTATAATGTTTAGGTAATAATCACTTTTAGTGTCACTGTAATTTTCAAATACAATATAGATCTATTTAAAAATTCAGAAATCTAGTCCTGAGTAATAATGCAAATTACCAACATGACTTAGCTTTTAATCATCCATACCTAAGTTGCTAGCAATGGGAAAATGACCCTGAGTATGACCCTTCTCTCATTCCATACTTATTATTAGCTATTAAATGGGATTTCTGACCCCTCTAGTGTCAGGCTCATTAAAATATGAAGGATTTAGGGGAAGGGCACATTCTTACCAAAATGGTTGGCAGATTCAGCATACCCTGGCTGGGGCTTTCATAGTTTCCTCAAAGATTTTTATTTGTAGTTCCAACTGCATACGGCAAATGGTTTTCCAGAGGTTGCCGTATCTCTTTCCACAGTCCCTAGCAACTGCCACTGGGGTCATTCTGTTCCTCTGGGAAATGCTATTGGATATAGAATCCCAGATGACCACAAGCTGGCATACCTGCATTCATGGGAAACACTCACACATCAAGTGTTCTAGCAAAATCTGGGCACTCATGTCCATCTCAAAGCAGCGGCAACTCTCTCGATCTGTTGTTTTGTCACCAAAGCAGCATGTTACTCAATCCCTAAATTTTTCAAGGAGGAAGACAGCCAGAGCCTAGTCATCAGACCCCTCTGTCATCTACAGGGATTACAAAGTCTCACTGTGTTCTTGTTAAAGGGGGTAGATAGCTCACATTCTCCCCCACCTAAGCAGTGGGACTCACACTCCTTCAACTGCCCTTTATAAAAATAAACCTTGCAAATTTTCTCCCAACCCTTTAAAATCTTGCTTGTGCATGTCAGAGTCACCTTACTCAGTGCTTCTTAGAGGTGACAGAAAATGGATAAAAACACATTTTAGTTTTTGCAAAGACTTAGGGGTGTTATAGTTACTTAGTCTCCTAGGTATTAGAGAGATAAATGCCCTGAAATGTACAGGACAATCCTATTACAGCCTAAAAAGGTACCACCAACAGAGAAACACTAATTATTTTTAGTTATTTTCTTTGGAAAAAATTATATTTCTGTTTGGCATCTCACGTCCTACTTTATATCTATTGCATCTTGCCACCTGAGTACAAATTGAACTTTACAAACAAATGTATATTTTTAAGAGAAGTAAAACATGTTCTGGTGCTGAGGCTGGTGGGAAAGGCAACATTCAGTTGGGAAAATCAAGAGAAATTTTATGGAAATAGGCTTGAATTGAAGGATGTTTACAGATATTTACAGGTAGTGGGAACAGGGCTATTTGTGCTGAACTCAGGTTTTGTAACTTAAACTTCAAAAACCTAGATAAAACATGCATTTACATAAATCTCTAAAGCAGAGGTACTCTTGAGATTAATAGTTTATGAGTATAAAAAAGACCCATACAAAGAGCTGTTTTATTGCCTAGATTTATGCTACCATGCTCATTAGGTAATCTCTATGCATTCATAATTGTCAGAAAACTATGATTCACTCTCAACTCTGTTTCTCATGGGATTAGAAAAACTTTAGGGTAATTTTGAATGTATAGTATCTTTCTATCTCTATAACTGTAGGCCCTTTATAATGCTAGATATATTTCTGAAGGTGACTAAAACAAAAATTAATTTCAGTTCAGAATACCCATTCAGTATTATTTGCATTAGGCTTTCTATACCTCAGACATTTTAACTGTATTTGTGACTTCTTGGTTCCCCAGGACTTAATTTTCCACAGGAGAGTCCCCAGTGTTACCAACAGAAGAGTAAAAATTCCTTAGTAGTGCTTACAAGAGCATTCTTTCTTCTATCTCCTGCCTCATCTCTAACTCCATCTCTCAGTCCCCAACATTTCTCTTCCAAATATGATCATCCACATAGTCTCCCACAAGAAATATGTTATCTGCCCTTGCTGCAACCATGTTGTTTATGCTACCTTTTAGATGTTTTCCATGGCTCGCCAGTCCCAACCCATATGTTTTATTAAGCACTAATTTTATTTGAACAACTTTTAAGATTTTGTAGTTTGCTGTTTATGATCTGTGTCTTCTAACTAGACCTCAAATTTCTTGAAGGAAAAAAAAATTTACAGTTAACTCTGTTTCTTGGCACTAGCATAGTACTTAGCGCAAAGTCCAAACTTAATAAACAATGGTAGAATGAATGATTGAACTTGTTAATTTAATAAGCTACAGAGAACAGAAAATAAACTTATGTAATGATATGCATCATACATTAACTAATTATTTTATTTCAGCATTTCTTTTTATGTCTTAGGTCTGCATTCCATCACTCCAACTCTCAGAAGACAGGGATTGGGTGGAATTTTAATTTTTTTGTAAATAATTATCATGGTTAAATATTCTATTTGAGGGTATGGTAAATATCATTTTTAAGTATCAGGTGAGGGTTCATATAAGAGAAGTTATTTTAAATATTAAAATATTTTAAAGCATTGTGTTGACTCAAAGATTTTGACATCTTCCTTGACTTTATGAAAGACCTAAAAACTGGGTATTTAAGCCTTAGAATTTTTTAATTAAATAATTTTAGCAGAGATATTATATATATGTAGTATGTATATCCACATATCATATGAGTATGTAAATACATACAGGGCTACACAAATACATATACATATGTATATATGTGTGTATATATACATGTATATATATGTGGAGAGAAAAGGAGAAAGGGAGAAGAGAAGAGAAAAGAAGAGAAGAGAAGAGAAGAAGAGAAGAGAAGAGAAGAGAAGAGAAGAGAAGAGAAGAGAAGAGAAGAGAAGAGAAGAGAAGAGAAGAGAAGAGGGTTACTGTCTCCCTATCCCTTGCTGCTTCTAGGATTCTCTCCTTCAAAGGAGTTTCCATGAGACTGTCAGCTGATTTCTCAAAAGAGACCTTGCAGGCAAGAAGGGGCTAGAAACAAGTATTCCAAGTCATGAAAGGCAAGGACCTACATCCCAGATTGCTCTATCCAGCAAAGCTTTCATTTAGAATGGAAGGGCAGATAAAGTGCTTCTGAGATACGGTCAAGTTAAAGGAGTTTATCATCACCAAGCCCTTATTTTATGAACTGTTAAAGGGACTTATCTAAGAAAAAGAAGATCAAAAACATGTATAATAAAAGGACAGCGAACTCACAATCATTAACAATCACACCTAAAACAAAAACAAAAACAAAGTAAGCAAACAACTAGAACAGGAACAGAACCACAGAAATGGAGATCACATGAAGGGTTAGCAACAGGGGAGTGGGAGGAGGAGAGAGGGGGAAAAGGTACAGAGAATAAGTAGCATAGATGGTAGGTAGGAAATAGACAGGAGGAGGGCAAGAATGATATGGAAAGTGTAGAAACTAAAGAACTTATGACACATGGACCTGAACTAAAGCAGGGAGAATGTGAGTGGGAGAGGGTATGCAGGGTGGATGGAAATGAAGGGGGGGAATGGGACAACTGTAATAGCATAATCAATAAAATATATTAAAAAGAAGAAGAGGGGAGGGGAGGGTAGGAAGAGGAGGATAGGGGAGGGGATTGGGAGAAAGAGAGAAACTTTCTGCATATGAGCAGAGGGGAAGAGAGAAATGGACTGATAAAACTATGGAGATTATGTTGTCCAATGAATGAGAAGAGCTTGCAACAACAGCAATAGAAAGGCCTTGAGGAAACCCTTCTGTGGGTTTCTGAGAGAAAATAATAAATAGGATATACTTCCATAGGGGGAGGCTTAGAGACAGTCATATTGATCTCTTCATTTCACATAGGTTCTTTGTGTATAGCTTTTGAGGAGTTTTATTTTTAAGTATGTTTCTACAACTTAAAAAATTCTAAGATGATAAAGAGTTTATTCTGTTTATGCTGATATCCTTCCTCTTCATTTTCTCTCTCCCACTGTAGTTCAAGCAACTAAATCTTAAGGTTAGAGAGTTCTTTCTAATTAGAGAATCTAATGAAGATGTATATCCATGAGGATCTTGGGGGCAAATATATTGATATGCTAATTACATAGTTACGCGGTAGTAACATTAATCAATGAGAAATTCAAGAAAATGTACACTTCTTTTATTTACAAAAACATAAAATTTTTATCATTAAATTGGATGTATATTAACAATCATCATTTGGTTTGAAAATGTAGCTAGCACTAGAATGTTTTTTGTAGCTACTGACTGCTTATTTGATGCAATATGTATTCATGTTACTTTGATAAAGTTGCTGAATACCACTGACATATATTTGGACCATCATTTCTAAGCTTTTGATTTTGTCATTACATTATTTCAAATGGTTTTTGGTGTGTTCCTGAAAAATCCACTCTGGACATTCCATTATCCTTTTTTGGCTAGAATAACCTTGAATTTTCTGTCATTATTATATGACCCATCAAGTTCCTGAATATTAGATACTGTTCTACAAGTATATGCTAAATGTAAGAGGTTCAATTTTCTCCTTGTAGTCTAAGAAATATATTGCTGCCTAGGCCCTCCCTCCCAAAAATATGTCAGCTGTTACATTAAAGTCTGAGGCCACCCTCTTTTCTCCATTTTGTCAAAGTTTAGTGATAGCACCAGAGAAACACTGAAAGAGCAGAGGAATATGCCCTAGGTTTATTATAAAGATCTGTCCTTTTTTGCACTGCCCTGATCTCATGTGTGATACTAAGTTGTCCTCCTCATAAAATAATAAAGTCTAAATTAATCTCTTTATTTCTGGATTCTACTTTACCCAGTGTCATGCAGTATATAAATATTTCTAATCTTCATAAAGTATTTCTGTCATTTTGAGGACATGTTTTATATGGTATATATTTAATATACTTACTACTTTCTTAAGTCAGCAGAGAGCTAAGCAGTAGTAGGCACTATATCCCAAAATAACTTATGGGCTATCAGGTTAGTGAAAGTTCTGAAATGTATTGATCTACACTCCACTTATTTTGCAAGAACTGCTTTACAAATAGTAACATAACTAAATGCCATGAAAACCCTATGCAATATATTTTATTATGAACTCTAGTTTACAGGTGTGAAAACCAAGGCATAGAAAGGTTAAGAAGCTTACACACAAGAACACATTGCAAATAAGGGAGGAGTTAATATCAAAACAGAACACAACTTACTGAATGAAAGATTATATCCACAAATGATATATCTGACAAGGGATTGATATGTAAATATATAAAAAATGCATACAACTCAAATACAAACAAAAAATACACAATCCAATCCAAAATAGTCAGAGGACATGAAAAGACATTTCTCCAAAGAGGATGCATTGATAAACAACAGACATATGAAAAGATGCTCAACATCACTAATCATCAGGGAAATGCAAATCAAAACCACAATGAGATACTACCTCATAAAAGTCAGAATGGCTATTATCAAAAAGTCAGCAAATAAGTGTGGGTAAGGATGTGAAGAAAAGGGAACCCTTGTGCACTATTGATAGAATTGTGAATTGGTACAGCCACTATGAAAAACAGTATGGAGGTTCCTCAAAAAAGCTAAAAAGAGATCCACCATACAATACAGCAATTTTACTCTTGATATTTAACCAAAGATCACAAAAACACTAATTTGAAAAAAGAATATGCACCATTATGTTTATTGTAGCTTTATTTACAATAGCCAAGCAACCTAGGTGTCCATCAATAGATGAATGAATAAAAGAGATGTGGTCCATATATAAAACTGAATATTGCTCAGCAATGAAAATGAGTGAAATCTTGACATTTCTGATAACAGGGACTGACCTAAAGGGTATTATGCTAAGTGAAATAAATCAGAGAAAGATAAATGCCATTTGGATTCACTTATGTGGACTCTAAAAGAAAACAAAACAAATGAACACCACAAAAACAGCCTCATAAACAAAGATCAAATTGATGCTTGCCAAAGGGTGAGAGGGGGAGTAGGATGGATAAAAAATATGAAAGGGAAAATACTCAACAGTATTGTGACAAGTTTGTATGGTGACAGATGATTATGAAACTTAGTGTGGTAATCACATGGCAAGTTATGTAAAATCAAATCAATCACTATGTTGTATACTTGAAATTAATATTTTGTATGCCAACTATACTTAAATTTAAAAACAGAAAAATTTTATTCTATTAAAAATTTAAATTGTCCTTTACAAAAAAGAAAATAAAAGTAAAAATAAAACACAGGCTTTCTTCAGATGCCATGCTATTACCCATTATGATATATACCACACATGTTCCCATAATAAATGGTACATTACCCATGTATTAACACTACAGTTTCTCCCTTTTATATCCTTATTAATCATGATAACTTGATATACATTATGAATTTCAACCATCATGACATTAAGTTCCTAGAAAAACTAACTAGTGTTTATGAGATTACCTTACTAAATTGAAACTAGTGTTCTGAAACAAATGCCATGTCTTTTGCCTTGTGCTTTTCACCTTACCTTCAGAGACAACCGTTGTCCCAATTTCAGTTGGCACACTCTAATCCTCTGCTATGGAACTTTGAAAATAAAGTGTAAAGGACACTCAAGAAATTTTGAACTAACATGACCTGAAAGAATAGGCACATGTTGGATTGAATCTGGGAGCCAATCAGTAAAACTACTAGTATAATGCTTTAATTTGACCAGAAATACAATAACTAAAAGCATAAGAGCCTGAGAGTGGGCACTAGTGACTTGGATTTGAGCTTTTATTTATATAAAACATAAAATAAGATATTGATTCTCATGCAGCAAATGAGCAGATGAAACTGAGACCTCTAATTAAATTGTAACCTCAGTGAAATAGAGAAAAAATATATTTTCCTTAATAATTCTTTAATACTACTGCATATTTTATTGAATAATATAGTCATATCAATATTATTTTCATAAGTATTGAGCCAATATATCTTTTTTAGGCCTTTGCTCTGAAATATTCTGTAATGATATTTTACCTACTCTATCAAATGTAGTACATGGTTTTTATAGGTGGAATAATGTCCCCAAAGATATCCACAAACTAATCTCAGTAACCTGTAAATGTTACCTTATGTGCCAAAAGGAACTTTGCATGTGATTGAGGTGATGGACCTCAAAATTCACCTCAAGGGTAATGATTATGGATTACCTGAGTGGGTCCAATATAATCATGATACTTTAAAAGAAGACAAACTTTTCTGGTTGTGTGTGTGGGAACTCCATCCCACAGAATTCCTCCGGTCCACCACAGATGAGAAATAAATTGTCCCAGACACAATCTTGCTGTTCCAGCAGTAAAGGGGGTGGTGATTCCCTCTAGTGGAGAATGCCCTGGATCTTTCTCCCAAATGGCTTTTATCAGGAATGGTATGTGTGGGTGTATACAGCATACATGCATGGCTCATTAATCACTGTCAAAAAGGTTACAGTCATACAAAAACAGGTATTATCTATAGATAACAATTGAAGGAATACAGAGACTAGTCCTAGGTCAGGGTCTGTTAGTCATGCTGTTGCCAGAGGGTCAAGACATGTTGCATGAGATAAGGAGTTTACTCCTTATGCCTTAAACTTAAACATCATGTTTTTGTCAACAGAGCCATACAAAGCAAAGCAGAGAAAGCTTCAAAAGATACAATGTATTTATCAGGCCTGATTCCCACAGCGCCCTCTGTGTTAGAGTGGGGCCATGTCTGCCACCTGCGTTACCTGGTTTTCCAGGGAGACTTACTAGTCCCTTTCAGAGCCTGCTGTTGCGGGCCTGCAATCTCCAAAACCACACAGAGTGGTCCGCAACAGTTGTGGAGAGTGAAAGAAAGGCAAAAGTAGAAGAAAGCTCAGAGAGATGTAATATGAGAAAAACTTGACCTACCATTGCTGACTTTGAAGATGGAGGAAGACAGCATGAACCAAAAAATGTGGGAAGCATCAAAAAGCTACAAAAGGCAATAAGATGCCCTGGAGTCTGCAGAAAACAATGATATAGTCCTACAGACACCTTGATTTTAGTCCAGCAAAACTTGTGTTGGACTTAGGACTTGTAGAACCATAAGGTACATCATTTTAAAGCAATAAGTTTGTGGTTTTTATTAGAGGAGTAATGCAAAGTTAATATAATGGCTGTATATTATATATTTCCTTTCTCATCTGAGAATTTAAGTTTTATCCTGAAATATTTACTTACATTAATTCTAAAAACTTACTTATTTTCAAAATATCATTTATGTAATGTTTAAATATAACACTATTTAAATATTACTTATTTGTTTATATTGTTTATTTGGAAAAGTTTTTTTTATTCTGAAAGTTAATAACTATGGTGCAGATCAGTTTATTTGTACTTTTTTAGAAAATCAGCTAATAGAGCTGAATTTATAAAGCTAAAAGTATAATTAACATATAAAATTTTAGCTTTCTTAAAGTATATTTGGCATCAAATTGTAATTTTATTCTATTCTTTGTTTTCTTATAGATTTATTTTTCAAACATATGTTGATCTTCATATACCAACTATTTATTTGCTTATTTTTGTATTTTTGTTCTCTCTGAATTCAGTGAGCCTTATCAAAATTTTTACTTAATTATCTTGCATATTTAATGTTAATTTACTATTTTTAAAAGTCAAATTTATTTTATATATTTACATTAATCCAAAACAATACCAACACAATAAATATCTTGGTATTAATCAACTCAAACTCATTATTGTGGTTACTGTTTTATAGTGTTTTAAAGTCTATCTTGTTTTTAACTATACTGTAAATTATTCATGATTGTCATGATTATATTAGAGTTAATAATTATTGGAATTTTTCACAAATTTAACAATTTTCTTGCTTATAAATGCTTCTCTCAGCTCACTTTTTACTTTTGGGTTTGATTTCCTTCTTACTGAAATTGGTCCTTTAATAATGCTAATGTGTGTTCACTACCAAAAAAATCCAACTAAAAGTAAAGAAGTCAGCAATGAAGGAAATATGGACATAAAAGGTACAGAACATATAGGAAAAATAGAAAAATGGCAAAATAGTGTTCATCCTTATCCATAATAACCTTAAATATAAATGGATTAAACTTTCAAATCAAAAAGCAGTGATTGGCAGAATAAATTTTTAAAAAATGATCCAACTTATATGGTATTATATATTCATCCAAACTCATACAATGTATAGCACCAAGAGTGAACCTTAAGTTGAACCATGGACTTGGACAGTTATGATGTGTCAGTGTAGGCTTGTCAATTGTAACAAATGTACCCTCTGGTGATAGATGCTGGTTAATGGGCAATGAATGGGGAAGGACAAGTAGTATATGGTAAGTCTTTGTACTTTCCTTTCAATTTTGCTGTGAACCTTAACTGCTCTAAAGTTGGCTTAAAGATATTATTTAAAGTGAGCAGATAGGTTCACAATGAAAGAGTGTAAAAAGTACTCAATGAAAATGGTAGATAAAAGGGTGTTGGAGTAATGATACTATTATCAGGTAAAGTATTCTTTAATGCAAAAAACTGCAATAAGAGACATGGAAGGACATTATCTGATAAAAGTGTCAATCATTGAGAAGGTTAAAAAGTATAAGTATACATGCAACAAATAACAGAGTCCCAAAATAGATGAAGTAAATAGTAACAGAACTGATGGGAAAAATATATAATTCTACACTAATAGTTGAAGATTTCAATGTATCACTTCCAGTAATGGGTGGAACACCTAGAAAGAAAAATCAACATAGAAATAGAGGACTTTAACCACTATTAGTCAATAGACCTAGCAGATATATGGAACACTTCAACCAACAACAGTGCAATGCCATCGTTCTCATGTGCACATGGAACGCTCTCTAATAATAGACAGATGTTATGCTGCAACTGTAAATACATTTAAATAGAGTAAATGCACACAAAATATTTTCCTACTAGAATGGAATAAATCTAGGAATCCTAACAGAAAAAAAAACACTAGAAAATCAGCAAATAAATGAAATTAAACAGCACACTCATTAGCAGTAAATGGATCAGAGAAGAAGCCATAAAAGAAATTATAACATACTAGGAGACTCTTGAAAATGAAAACATAATATTAAATCTTAGAAGATGCAGCAAAAGCAGTACCCAGGGAAATACATAGTTATAAACATACACATTTAAAGAATAACTTAAATCAATGATCTATCATAACTTGAACCAGAAATCTAAATCCAAAGCAGCAGAAAGAAGGGAATAAAATTAGAAAAGAAGTAAATAAAGAATAAAAATCAATGAAACCAAAAGATGTTCCTTTAATAAATTAAAAAATATATAATAGACCTTTGTCTTGATTGACAAGGAAAAGAGAGACAAGATGAAAAATAACTAAAATCAGAAATAAAAGTGAGGATATTACAACCAACTTTACAGAAATAAAAAGGTGCATAACAGAATATTATAAATAACTATATGCCAACAAATTAGATAATTAAAATGAAGTGGACAAATCCTTAGAAACACAAGCATTACATAAACTGAACCAAGAATAGAAACTCTCGGGAGACCTATAACAAGAAATCAAATCAATATCCAAAAATGTAACCAAAAAAAAAGTCTAGGATCAGGTGGCTTCACTGGTGCATTCCATCAAACATTTTAAGGAGAATTAATACCAATACTGCTGAAACTCATCCAAAAAAACAGAAGAGGGGAATACATTTCCTAACTCAATTTATGAGGACAGCATTACCTTGATACCAAAGCCAGGTAAAGATGCCACACAAAAAGACTTTTACCAAATAATAATTCTTATTAACATAGATGCAAAGATCCTTCACAAAATACTAACAAAACAATCCCATGTGTGATTTATCCAAGAAGTAAAGGATGATTCAACATAAGAAAATCCATCAATAAAATACTACTCCATTAGAACAGAGTGAAGTAAAATCATATAATTATTTCAACTGATGCAGAAAAAGACATGACAAAATTTAACAATCTTTCATGATTCAAATGAAATAATGGACACACTAGAAATTGAAGGGAAATTTCTCCATGTCATAAAGAGCATCTATGAAACCACACTGCTAACTTTACACTCGGTGGTAATAGACTGAAGGTGCCCCTGTGAAGATCAGGAACACAACAAGTATGCCCACTTTCACTATTGTTATTACATATTTTACTGGAAGTTCTAGCCAGAGTAATTAGTAAATAATAACAATAAATAAGTAAAGACATTCAAATTGCAAAGGAAGGAGTAAATCTCTCTCTATTCACAGATGATACAATCTAATGTACAGAAAAAGCAAAACGAACCACATGAAAGCTACTAAAGTTAATAATGAATTTAGAAAAGCCACATGTTACAAGATCAACACACAGAAATCAGCTATGTTTCACTAGCAATGGACAGTTCAAAAATAAAATTAAGAGAGCTACCCAACTTACAATGGGTTTATATTTTCAAAACAACAGCCTTGGCATTTAGTTGTCAGAGCAGGTTCTTCACTTTAAAACCCTAGGTCCACCGTGTGTGATTGTGTGAAGTCAGAACCACATGTCAAGGCTGAGTCCCCATCTTTGACGTAGCTATTTGAATAACAGGTAAAGATATAGCTTAGCCCTGTTTGAATTAAAATTATTTATATTAAAATCCTAATTAGTGTTTCTCCCTTTCTCCACTATTATATCTTTCACTTCTCTGGTCCAATTTACAAGACTCTAGGCTTTGAAAGACACTACAACAATAATAGCCTCAACTAGCATTGATTTTCATTATTTATATTTCATAAGGCAAAAATTAGCCAACACAATGTGTAGTAAACATTGCAAGAGGTGAATAAACAAACATAATAAGATTTTTTAATGTGTGGTCATCTCTAATAGCATTATTCTGCATAGATTTTTTTTTTCAGGTGGAAGCTGAAAGCACCAGGAAGAAAAGATTTTCAGTGTCAGTGAAGTTAAAAACATGTCAGCAGCAGTTCCTTCTGTGAATATAGTCTCACATGAAAGAAAGGATGGATTGAATTCATATCTGAAACAAGACAAGATTTTCCATCTGACCTCATTATGTGTTCCTCTGGAGTGCATCCCTGGGTTTCTGCTGGAACTGAAATGTGTGGTGTGGAAACCAAATATAAAACAGCTCAGCACTGCCATAACTGACATATCTTAATAAGATGGGGTATTTATTGTTTTGCCACAGTCATTTCTTAACTCTAAAAGTCATAATGATGTGCTGGATCTTGGTTAAAGCAATCCCCTTAAGTGAAGGCATGTACTAATGAAAGAGGTTATGCCGCGCAGCTGGAAACAAAGATGAAGTAGCACTACTGTACATCACAGGGATTTATATTGAGAATTTTTTTATGGAAAGATTTTTAGAAACTCAACCATTGTATCATTATATATTATTAAACATGCAAGTTATCATTGTTACAATACAGGCAGTTTTCTTTGCTATAAGTGTAGGTAATTGATTCAAGAATATATTGTTTTAAAGGAATTCATAGCATTTTTCATTGCTCCTGATTATCCTAGAAAATTATTCAAAGGCTATAAATAATAGAAAACTTTCCCCTAGATTAACCTTGTGCTATACAGAGAGATTTCCTATATCTTACCCTATAATAAAGACATCTTGTTTTTCAGTTTTACTTGGATGAATGCTTATATGTATATGTGTCTGTACATTTGTACACATCATACTATGGTTAAAAAGTCACTGGTTTATTACTGTATGTATATGTTTATATATGTACATGTTTTTATTTTATTTTTACAAATATAATCAATGTAATGAAAATATTGGTTATAACTCCAAAATCAGCTACCATTAAAATGCTTCTATAGCTTGACAGTTATTCTGTAAATTAATTATTATTATAGTTAAGAATGAAGCACTGGCTATAAACCACTTAAAAGTGGTCATTACATGGATCTCTCTAAATAGGTACAGACTGAGATATGATATAGATATAATGAGATGCATTATTTTGGTGAAATTAATATCAGCCTATATTCATACTTAATAAGTTGACCTTCAGTTTATATTTTAGTTGCTATAGCAATGCATTGTTAAATCAATGTTTCTAAGTTGTACATTTTATAAAGCAGAAAATACTAAGTTATAGGAGCTAATAAATAGGATAACCTGAGCAAGTTTTGAATACTTGGTAGAATAGTTTGGTCAATATATTCAATATGGACTCAACATTTCTGATATACAATAAATTTTAATTTAGTACCTGAGGAAAATTTATCTTTTGGAAACAGAAAGGCCAATTTGATTTGACACTTTTATTTATAGGGAAATAACTAGTTTATTCAAAAAGCAAATATTTATCATATTCGTACTGCATCCCAGACATTTTGTTTAATACTGGAAATGCAGAGATTAACTTAAACTCTATTCAAGCGGCCACCTGCACAGCAGAGAGAAAGAAGGAACACCTACCCTTTGCAACAGCATGGATGGAACTGGAGAGCATTATGCTAAGCGAAATGAGCCAGGTGATGAGGGACAAACACCATATGATCTCACCTTTAACTGGAACATAATCAACAGAAGATAAAAAGCAAGCAAAATATAACCAGAGACCTAGAAATTAAGAACAATTTGACAGTAACCAGAGGAAGGTGGGAGGTGGTAATGAGGGTGAGTGTTTTTAGGAACTACTATAAAGGACACATGGACAAAACCAAGGGGGAGAATGGGGGGAAATGCAGACAACTATAATCAAACAACAATAAAATAATTATTTTAAAAAAGAGGCCACCTATCAAATACAAAGCTCATTGCCCAATATAGAGCTCCTGTGAGAAACTAAAAATGTACATATACAAGGTGTGTCCAGAAGGTATCCAGCCATGTATGTAATATGAAAACTAGAGACATTTATTGAAGAAGATACAAGATATAAGGAACACTGTATGTAAGACAATGATGCCTCAGTCCCCTTCAAGGTAGGCACCTTGGGAGCTCACACAATTCTCCCAATTGCCATCAGCTACCCCCTTGTACTTTCCTGAATCACATTGATAGTCTGAAATCCCTTACATTTCAAAGATGATTTTAGTTTGGGGAAAAACCAGGAGTCACAGGGCACCAAATCTGGGCTGTAGGGGGGCTGAATCACCTGGGTGATTTGATGTTTCACCAAAAAATTCTGCATAAGATGTGATACATAAGTGGGCACATTGCCATGATGAAGCTGCCAGTTACCAGTTGCCCATAGCTGGTGGCCTTGTGAATCATCTTAATAGTTTCCATGGAGGAATGATCAAGCTTAGTGCAAAATTTGATGCAGATTCATTGCTCAACTTTCTCAGTCATTTTGAATGCAACAGCCACACAGTACACATGCTCATTCAATAGTGTCTACCTCTTCCACTGACTAGTACAGTGAAGTCATTGTTGTCCATACATGAGCATTACACTCCACTCTCTTGGCTGACAGGGTACAGAGATGTCATGCAAACTATTCATTTTATATTAACAATGATTGGACTTTTCCCAACAGACCTTGTATGATAAACAACCTTCTTGGAATTAGTGTTTAATTCCCCCACCCTTAAGATATAGTGGTTCATTTCAAATAATAGTATAATGTAAGAGAAAAGGAGTAACTTTTCAGTGGAAAAATCTGGCAAACACAGCCTTAAACAAGTAATAAAGATTAACATTATCCGTGATGTCCTAGCAATGTCACACCCCCCAATATAATCAAATGAGAAGGGATTTTCACCCCTCTTGTATTATTTCCAAAACTTTATAACCTGAGATCTTTCTGAGGGAAGCTTTAGATAAACCTAGATTGGGTGACAGTTCTATAGGACACCTAGCCAGGACTCCTTAAGACTGTCAAGCTTATTACTAAGAAGGAAGCCATGAGACTCTTTCACAGACAAAAGGAGACTGAGAAACCATTATAACAAATGCAGTGTTGTTCTCTGGATTGGACCTAGAATAGAAAGGGAACATTAAAGAAAACCTGTTGAAATGCAAATATAGTTTAGAGATCAATTTTAAAAGTAAAGCAATTTATATATAACTTTAATGTCTAACAAATAGCTCTGTATCTTAGAAAAGAGGAAGTCAAATTTAATCAACAGAAAATCAATGATAAACTATGCAGAGATCAAGAAGGAGAGAAACTCAGAATTTCATGTAGCAAGGCCAATGTCACATGGTAAGTATGGTGTCACGGGTTAGAACAGGTGGGGCCACAGTTGAAACATCCTCAGCCAGTGGCTTGCAAACTATATTGTGTAGAATACTAGAAACCTTTGAGAGGTTTCCCATCCCCAATTTAACTAGACTATTATAGATTCACATAATATTTCATTTTACAAGAAGTATCATGGCTTAATACAATACAGAAGAAAATCAGGATGATAATCAGTAATCTAGACAGGTGCTTACGAAACTTGAATGGTATAAGAATCTCAGGGTATCTTGTTAAAAGCAAACTCTAATTCTAGAAATCAGAATGGAGACAAGGCCCGAGTTGCTGCATTTCTAACACATGATACCCAGCCAAGTGATGATAATGTTCTTCTTGTCAAAAACAACACTTTAGTGGGAGAGATCTAGATCAACAATTTATACTCTTATCTATAAATTCTATAGAGGAAACTTTGTTATTTTAGTGGGTTATATAAATTTTACTGACATAATTTTTCATAATAATCTAGGTTTTGATTGAAAATTTATAAAAATAGAGTTTTTTGAGCTACTGTCCTGTCTATTCCTGATCTCTCAGTGACCCAATCTCGCTTTTATCCCTTATAACCCCCATAACCTTGAACTTTGATCCAGCAAACTCCTCTACACCATCTTTTTATCCATCTCATTCTATAATCAGTCCTTTCAACAATGAAATTGTACCCAAAATATGCCAGTTATATTTTATAATATCCCATGCCAAGCTCAGTCTCAGGCAGCACTCATTATCAATTACATTTTTATATAAAACAGGAGGAAAGTAGATGTTTGGAGTTTTTACAAACTCATGCTTTTATATTTTTATCTGGCCTATTGCCTCACATTTTACAAATGTACTTCATGTCAACTCATGTACATTCTCCATAGGGTTTTACAAGATTTCTGTACTCTCAAAAGCCAAATTTAATTCCAAAACATGTAGCTCTCAACTTTAATTTGTACTTCCTAAGACTGAGATTCCTGAGCTCAAAGCATCTTTCCCTCATTCCTGATACTCCATCAAACTACTGCACAAAACGTATCCTTCAGAACTATACAGCCACCCACTTGTTTTGAATGGATAACACTATGCATCCTTGATTGAAATGGTTAACATGAAGTTCACCAACAACCATTTGACAATTCAATGACATCTTAGCTCAGTTCAGCACCTGACACCAGAAGATAGCTGCTTTCAGAAATACTTTTCAGCTTCTTCAACTTCAGACTCCTTTCTGAGCAAACCACTTCTTTATATCTGCTTTGCTGCTTTTTTTTCCACCTATACTATAGAAGACAGTCATTTGCAAGAGTTATATTCGACATCTAGTAGCTAATTATCTGATTTGGTATCTTAGCTCTACTATTTTCTAGCTTTATGATTTTGAGCAAGTTGCTTCCCTTTATGTGCTTTAACAATTTTATCTGTAAAATGATAATAACAACTTCTATCTTACGTGGTTATTTTATAGATTATATAAGTTAACATATGGAAAATTCTTAGAACTATGCCTGGCACACAACAAGTATCAGATAGATGTCAATTAGTCCTATCTACAGACATTTTGGATAGTTTATCCACCTTCATCTAATCAACCATCTTCATGTAGACATCTCACATCTATCTATATTTCAAATTCAGTTTCTCAATACCACCACTATAGACATTTGGTTCTGGACAATTCTTTTTTTGTGAGGAGCTTTCCTGTACATCGCAGAATGGCTAGTAATATCTCTAGCCTACACCCACCAGATGCCAGTAGCAACCCCAATTTGCAATAAAAAATTTACTCCAGAGGTTGATGAAATTCCCCTTGGGGGTGAAAATCATCTCTAGTTGAGAACCACTATTTCCATCCCTTTTGGTCTAATAATATCTTTATATAGTTAGATTTCTCTTTGATGCCTCAACATATGTCTGAAGGTGAATTTACCATATTCTCCAGAAACAAGATTTACATATTGTCTCACCTACTTTCCTAAGTAACCATGATAAAAAAAAACACAGTAATCTTGATTTTTCTCTCTCTTGCTCTGTACAGCCAATTTAGCAAATTGTGTTAAGTAAGGAATCCCAATATTTTTCACCATTTATTTCTTATGTATTCCCACTGATGTTACCTGAATCAGTCCCTCATTCTTTCAACAGAGTTTTGTTGATACACACTTGGTGGTAGATGTGCTCCAGTGACAATAAGACAGAGATCCAGTCATCACAGACCTTATGTTCTAGTGGGGAAAATATGTAAGAAACAAATAAACAGATTAGTAAATGACATGCTTTTGAGTAGTGAGATGTACCATAACGACAATAAAACAGGGTAAGGGGATAGAAGATGAATGAAAGATGGCACTTTAATTACGGTATTAGTAAAGCTATCTTGGCAAAGGTGACATTCTAGCTGCTTCTGTGAAGAGCCTAATCATGAAAAATCTGTAGACGGCAGTAGCAGAAATAAAAGCTATAACATAGTAACCAGCTTGGCACTTAAGAGACAGAGAAATAAGATCAGGAATTCAGACATTATTCACTCTGTGGGATATTTGTCCAGGTTGGATTTAAAGGGGTAGATAAGAACCAGATATTAAAATACATACACAAACAAAAATTACATGTCACTAAAAATGAAAAGAGAATGAGATAGATCTATAGTGATTCAACTTTTATAAGTCACGTAATTCTTTGATTTTCATCATTTTAATATTTGATATTTTAGCTTACTATGATAACTATCAGATGATCTCACCAGAAGAGCAACCTAATGAACAAAACAAACAAATGAGTAAAATAGAACTGCAGACATGGAAACATGGAACAGACTGACAGTGACCGAAGGGGTGGAGAGAGGGGGATAAAGAGGGAAAGAAGGGGAAGGGACTAGTCAAGAACATGTATGAGGACATGGATAACAAGGTGGGGATTGAGTGTGGGACTGTGGGGTGGGATGGGTGGAGGAGAGCAGAGGGGAAAAAATTGGGGCAATTGTAATAAAACAACAATAAAATATTTAATTAAAAACAAATTATTAATGGGGGGAAGGGGGGAGGGTTGGGTGGAGGGGCTGAAACGGGAGTAGGGGGCAGAAAACTGTACTTGAACAATGATTGAAATAAAAAAAAACAAAAAACAAAAAACAAATTATGTGTTGTGTTAGAATTGTATATAAAATATGAATAGATTTTAATCAAATTTTTTATGAATTTTATTAAAAATTTCCATTTATAGAAGTTTTACCCCATTTCTAGTTTAGAAGAAAGCCAATATTCATGTTGTTTATGAAATTCAGACAATTCTGTAAATAAATATACATCCAAACATATTTCATAAGCATTTGAAAGATATATTTTCATATAATTATAATAGCATTAGAATTCTTCATGAAAAACATGTTTTAGTCTAATACAGTTAAAAATTAGCTTTAAAAATTCAAACTATGAAACCAGAGAAATGGTTTCAACATACAAATGACACATGGCAGAAGTGATTTAATTTGTAACATATTTTTCATTAGCATAGTCCAAAAAATTAACTTTGAAATTTAGCAGCATCCAAAACAACAGTTAAAATTTAGGGTGTGTTGATGTTTGCCTTCAAAACTTATGTCTTGCCCCCTCCAAACTCTCCTCGCCCCACTTTAAGACTTCATTGCTAAAACTTTCTTTAGGCAAAAGTACAGTTAAAAAAATACCTAGGTAAATTTTTGTCAAACCATTTTGTTTCTTTGTCTCTTTGTTTGCTTTGTAATTGTGTTTTTACCTTTGCTTTTTAGACTTGAGATGTAATGGGAAGAGTTGTGTGAGCTCACTTTCTATAGATGAAGGGGTGAATTAAAGATAGAGTGGCAGAAGTAATTTAGAAATCTACTTTTATATTCTTAAGTCAAATCCTAAGTCTTTAAATCAAATGCTCGACTCAATTTGAACACAGGGTTTTTACTTACAGATGCCCTCATTAGCCCCCTTGCTGTGAAGACAGATATCTGCTTGCTTCTATTAGTCCCAACCAGATTAAATTACACGTATCAGGGCGTAGTAACACATCCTCAGAGCCAGGGCTATGTAGCAAAACAGCACTAGTAGGGGGTGAATGGTTATCAAGAGAAAGTTTACTTTCAGTGTTAAGAATTAATTTAGCTGAATTGGTGCAGTGAAAGTGGTAAACACAATCCCCTCACTGTTGTTTGTCAGGGTGTGTTATATCACCTGGGATTGCTTTGTCAATAATCTGCCTGGCCTGCAAGCTAAAAATCTAAGATTGCTGGGATGACTGACAGGCTGGAGATAGTTGATAATTCTAAGGAATTGGAGGTGTAAAATCTTTAAGGACCATGTCTACAGTATAAATGCCAGGGTATCTCCACATCACTCTGTACTTACAAAGGAACAGCATTGTTAATGGCAGCCTGTCTGTCCATCAAGTTTGCTACCAGTGGATTTATCCCTCTTTCACTCCTTATCTTTCTTTGCTGTGTTTATTTTGAAACCAGCTGCAGAATAAATTGCCTCTTGTCTTCACCTCCTACACCGAATACAATGATATGTTCTGTAAAGCTTAAAATCATGGTGTTTCTCAAGCATTCCTTTTTCAGAATAGTGACTACTAATTCTGTTTGTTTATGAATATGTATTTTCTTTCTCCTGTGGGGGCTTTCGCTAGAATGCTAAAAATGTCTCTTATTAGTGAGTGCTCAGGATCTAGATTAAGGTGTGGATGCAATCTTCTATAGAGGACAAATAAATAAAATTAAGATAACAATTTTGTTATTGTTTTGAATAATTCCTTAAATCTGTTCTATTTTAATCAAATATTTAAAATTATAAAGAAATAAAATGATTTAAGGAAATATCATATTTCTATTAAATAATTTTCAGAAGGTAACGAAATTTAAAAGCATCCCTCCTTTATACCCATCTGCCCATTTGCACTTTTTAAACTTAGGACAGCTAGGAAAGAAGGCAATAGGGGCTCAGCAGATGTAAAGATCATAATTAGAGTTTATATAAAATTTCCAAACTCTACTGTAATCAATCCCTCTTTTGCTGCTGGTGGGGGTATAATTTGGGCCAATCACTCAAATTATATTTTTGGAAACTCTTGGCTAAGCCTCCTGAGGATTATTATACACAAAATACTAAAACAATTCCTCTCCAAAGAGATATACAAGTATCCACGCTCCAAAAAGACATGTAAAGGAGTAAACAAATATTTTGTAAACACCAAAAATGCCCCTAAAATATGTATATAAATATATATAATATGTACAATGCATGTATGTATAACAATATTTGAATATGGATAAGTTAAAAACCAAGAAAGTATTGGTTTACACTAGTATAAATAAATTGTGTGTATACATATACATACACATATATATTCATATGTATATGAATGTGAATACAAATATGAATATGAATATATATGACTATATGTACATATATATTCATCCAATAGAATACTATATAACAATGCAGGTGAAGAAACTGCAGCAATACATGACACATAGATGGATCACAAAAACAATGTTGAGCCAGATGTATGTACTCAATGACTTTGTTCACATAAAGTTCAAACCTGACCACACTAACGAGTTAAATATGACCCTTGGAGTATGAGTTGAGAATTAGGAGACTTCTAAGATTCTGATAATGTCCTGCTGTTTCTCTGTATGAGTGCAGCTTACATGCTAGGGTGTTTATTGGGTTAAAATTCTTAAAGATGTACATTTATTATTTGTGAACTTTTCTATATCTATGTTACTGCTTCAAAAAGTTTAACATTAACAATGTGTCCATATTTTCTAGCAATTATTTGCAACTATATTCTAAATTATAATCATCAGGCATCTCCTATATTCTCTCAAAGTCACTTCTTGGTTATTTGCAGTGGGAGACAAAGGTAAGCAAAAAAAGGGAAAGAGGGCTCTAGAAAAGTAATAATCAGTGAAAGGTATACATATAACAAATTGATCTCAGTAACAAAGACATCTCTGACTATTAACTCAAAGGTATTTTTTTTATCCTTTACCCAAGGACATTTTTATTTTCATTGCTATTTATTTATTTATTCTTTTATTTTTTTATTTATGAGAGAGAAGAAGGGAGAGAGAGAGGAACATCAATGCGAGGGGAAGTATGGATTGGTTGCCTCCCATACATGCCCAAACCCAAATCAACGCCCTCAGCAGGGCCATATGTGCCCACGCAGTACCCAGACCTGAATCAACTTACAGCCTATGTATGTCCCCTGACCAGGAATTGAACCCTCAACACTTCAGTCACAGGATGATGCTTGTACCAACTGAGCCACACCAGCCAGGCATAAACCACTCGTATTTAGACATGTGCATACTCACTCATTTGAGTATATTTAAATAAGTACTGTGGCCTCCTATATTGGTAAGTAATGAAGGCAGATATTTATCAATAACTATTTTATAGCACAAAAACTTTTTTGAATTTTGATGAATAGCAATAGGCATTCATTTTTATTTAAACTTAATATTATATGCAGCATCAGAAATATCACTCATTTATTCACAAAATCTTTTTGAGGACATATAGTTCAGAGTTCAGCATTATGCTAAAGCCAAGAATATGGAAATAGATGTATAGTCCTTTATATTTCATGGAACACAATGACCTAGTATTTTCCTTCAGTAAACCTGCCTGCTGTTTGATACCCATCGATATTTAAAATGCTATTCCAGCATGCTCTATGTTACAGTACATGACTCAGTAATTTAGCCAGTGGTTTCTTTTTGTTTTAGTAAGACCTTTAAGAGGTGACTATAACAAAATTTCATAAACTGGAAGACTTGAACCACAGACATTTACTTCTCACAGTTCTAAAGGCTAGGAAGTCAGAGATTACCATGCTGGCTGATTTGGCTTTGGAAAAGCTTTTTCCTGGCTTCTTGTTGTATCCTCACATGGTTGAGAGACAGAACCGGTTGTCTGGTTCCTCCTCCAGAGGGCGCTGATCGTTCACGAGGACCCTAATCAAATGACCTCATCTAAACGTAGTTACCTCAAAATACTATCACCTGGTGAAGGAGGGAGGAGGGCTTCAACATATGAATAGGAGGGAAAACACAGACGTTTACGATGCAATTAGTGGCCATATTTGGTGATAACATACTTTAAGTGAACCACCTTCCTCTGTCTGTGCCTCCTAATTTTATGTAACTTCCCATGCCCTTCTTTGCCTATTCTTCTTCAACAATAAAATTTAAAAAATTAACATATGCCCTGGCTAGCATAGCTCAGTGGATTGAGCTCGGGCTGCGAACCAGGCATCGCAGGTTCGATTCCCAGTCAGGGCACATGCCTAGGTTGCAGGCCATGACCCCCAGCAACCGCACACTGATGTCTCTCTCTCTCTCTCTCTCTCTCTCTCTCAAAATAAATAAATAAAATCTAAAAAAAAAACAAAAAACAAGTGGGAAAAAAAGATTTTATTAAAAAAATTAACATATGTATTTGCTAATTCTATATCTGACATTAATTAAGCATGTAAATTCATTACTATTGTTACCACTAGACTTTCTCATTAACATTGCTTTGATATAAAATTAATGAACAATTATAATAGAAACCTATAATCAAAATTGTCTTATATGTAAGAAATGATTTTTATAAAAACCTCTTAATAATATGATCTCAAGTTTACAGGTTAACTGGAAGATGCAACTTCGGGAGTCTAAAATTTAATTTGACTAGTTTTTAGTTAATACTTTGTTATAAAAACAAGATGATATTACAAATTTCTGTTGTTTTGAAAGTTTTTAGTAACTATTATTGATATGGAAATGTGATTAGGAACATTTACCTTTTGTATTTTGCCTTGAAAAAAATTATTTTTCTAGTTGAGTTATATTTATAACAAGGCAAAGTTAGATTCCTTTATTACCATTTTAGTAGTGTTAACTAATCCTACCTCACCATTAAAGGAGCCATACTCATTTAATATACTTTACTGGCTTAAATACTGTTTACATTTCATAAATGCCAAATTATAAAAATAATTCTCGAATATATAGACTACATAGCTTTAAACATCTAAATGTTAGGAAGGTAAAATTCTAATGTGCATCTACATATCTGTTGCAGTATAATCAGAGTGGATCTGAAGCTAGCTTTTTATTTATAAAAGTTGGCAGTTTTTTATCTGAATTATTTTAGCAATTACATGTGAAGATGGTGATTTTTTTCTCCCTTGGCATTTGAGCAAATTTCATGTCTTGGAAAGCTGGCCATCACAATGATTATGACAATAGTGATCATTTTAAAGCAGTGGCTCAGGATAACACAGTCAGTTGAATGTAGGTGGCATTCTTAATAAAACCAACTTGTTACCTCCAATTTTTCAGGGCTAGCAGATAATAATGACTAGTAAGGCTTTATAAAGAATTTGAAAGGACATTCTAGATGACAAAACCATATATATATAAATTAGAGATTTGTCCAAGGAACTTTAATTAGACTAATTTGGCATATGAACAGAGCTAATTTAAAGGAAAGTAAGAGAAAAGAAAGGATAGCTTAAGGAGAGATGTAGTTCTAGAGTAAGTAAATTTGACCAGAAAACGATTGAAAATATTTTGGCATGAATGCTAGCTAAAAAAAGGTATTTTCTAATGTTCATCTAAAGACTTTCAAAAAGGAGAATGAACTAGTTAAGAGAGACATGAACAGAAGAAAAACTTAAGGAAACATTGCTCTACTTTCGACTAAAGATAGCTTACAAGAGCCTGAGCTGTGTGTGTTACTGAATGAAAGATTTGAGAAAATGAAGACAGGATGAATAAATCAAAGACTAAATTCTGTTGACTTGTACATGTCAAAATAATAATTTAAAATATTTATTATAAGAACTAGACGAAGTAATATATACCATTGGGTATACTATATAAAATACTTTACAATATCTGAGAAATATAGAACTTTTGGTACTTTCATTATGTTGGAGATTTGCCATAGTACTCTCTTTATGATTTATGGTTCAAAAAATTAACCATATATAACTACTTTATAATAATGTAAATAAATTCCCACTTGAATAGACTATATGATGGATAACCATAAATAAAAATAGCCAAATATGCCATAAAACAAATAACATTATAGTGACCTTGAGGAAATTTACCACTTTAAGCTTAATTTCTTCATTTGTAAGTTGATGACAATGATGGTATTTATCTCTAGGTTTGTATCAGTTATTTATTACTCTACAACTATGAGAGTCAACTGACATTTTTAACACAGTCCTTGGAAATTTGCTTTGCCAGAGTGCTATCTTCCAGTGAATAGCAGCCGATAATTTCACCGATTGCTTCACTACAAAACATGTACCATCATCTTTGTATCCTTAAGGAGATCAGACCAAGGATCTTCACTTTGTGATAGCAACAGAATTTTAAAAGCTCAAGCTCCAATGTCCAAGTGTTTATCACAACTCTATTTCTATCCCATATGCTGATGCCATACTGTTCAAGTAAGTGACACTTCCAAAGCTAGAATGTGTATCGGAAGAGACCAGGAATGGGAGGATGTGATTTACTGGGGGCTTGCTATAACAAAATACCACAATGGCCTATTATGTGAATTAAATGAAATAATGCATAGGAAGTTTTTAGTATATGCCTAATATGTAATAGATAATAAATGTTAACTACTATTAACAACTTAGTAACATCATTTCCACAAGTGTATATTTGCTTCACTACCAATCTCACAGAGGAACTATATCACTTAATCCTTATAAACTTGTTTTAACAATGTTCCTATGAACTGCCACTGTTCTAATCCAATATCCACTTTGATGTAAGACTTGATACTTAACATACAACTCCTAAAGCAATTATAGTTTCAAATGTATTGATAAAATGCAGATATTTTATTAAAAATTCTCTAGGGCAATAGATAGGAGAATTTATACTATATACCATATAGCAGAAACTTAAATTTCTCATTAGAATTTCCTGTACTCCCCCCAAAATTCTTCCATCCTGTACTCTGCTGCATCTTCTAAGAAGCTTCCAAATTCCTCCCCTTTGCCTAAACAATTAAGCTCTTATCCTCACCAAGTATCCATTACTCACATAGACAAAAGTCTGATGATAGCCTCTGAGACATGTTTCTCTTCTCAGGAAGGCTACCACCTCATCCCTCTAACCTATTCAATGAGAATAGGGAACAATCTCAGAGTTTTAAGTCAATTATTACTTAAAATAAAGCAAAACAAAATTAAACAAAGAAATATTAAGGAATAGAGTGCCCAGTACAATGCTAGGTAAGTATTAAGAATACAGAGAACAAGACAGTTTCATTGAAATTATCAGTTTTTCTGTCTGATTTTTTCAGGTGACCATAAACAAAGCAGTAACATGAATGAGCCAACATGCACATATTCAAAGTTCTTTAGGATCACAAAGTAGGCAGCATCTGTGAATATGAGCAACATGGGCTCTTACTCCAAACAGAATAGACTCAGCAGCATGTGTTGGTAGAGTCATGAACAGTGCTTTCTTAAAACTCTCTACTTATGAGTGTTTTCTTTTGTGTTCCTCTATCCCACTCTGACTCTGAACTTGAACTGATTGCCTCTGTTGTGTACTAACTGTAGACCTTCCCTGTGATCCCTGACACAGAATCAAACTCACAGTTTCCACTCTCACACCTGCTATTCCCTTTTCCTTGAAATCCACCATTTATCCTGACAGTAACTAAACTTATCTGGGGAAGAGTAGTCTGTCTTTTGAATTATCTTAAAGATCAAATTTTAAGTTCTCTTTTTGATACTAAATATAGATTTTTTTCTTCCTTCTATGAACAGCCTAGAATGTCCCTTTTTATTTCAGGTAGAAAGCACATCTGAGTGATGATAGTAAGCAGCATTTAAGTTTATATATAGAAGATGGTTTGAAAAAAATTATTTTTTCATATCAATCCAATATAAAGGATATTGCACTCAGCAATGCTATAAAATGGGCCTCTATCTGCTTCTAAGTGAGAAAGACATTGCCTGTTGGAATAAATCCTCTGTTGATCAAACCTTATTTTTTGAGGAGGAAAAAAAAAACCCAACATTTGAGAAAGTTTTACCAGCTGAGTTTTCTGTTAGTAAAACACTAAGACTCTATGACTTCTATTCACAATGAGCACCATTATCATCAGTTTGAGGATGAAAATATTTTAAATATATATATATATATATATATATATATACACATGTGTGTGTGTGTGTATAGAGAGAGAGAGACAGAGAGAGAATCTCCAGATATAAGATGAGTTTGAAGTGACACAAAAGGCTATTAACAAGATTGTTCTTTGCTGAAGACATTCAATAACTAGAATGTCTATAACAAGATTATCTTGTGAGTGAGATCAACTCACATGTGGACCATGATAAATGGCATGGCAGAGTGATAAACTGTACAGGCAAGAGTGTGAACAGATTAGTGTAGGAGGTCAAAATAACCTAATACTTTCCTATGTACTGATGACTTAGCTTTTTTGTGTATCATATTTCTTAAAAATCACTCAATACATTTGTATTTTCACTGTAATTAAACAGTTTATTCATATACAGAATCTGGCACAAATGGTGCCCCCTTTTTATTACAAAATATTTTATTACAAAATCATAAGCATGTAATTCTGTAACAAAAATCACACTTAAGCATATCATATGGCATTTTAGATGAAATGTTCAAATTAAAACTATAAATTATTACACCTACATTATATTAACCTACAGACCACACTCAAGCAGGTGTTACCTCTGCCAGACCCTGTATAACACTTCAGACTATTTTTTCCTTTAAATTCTTTTTAAAATTATATTTTCTTGATTATGCTATTATAGTTGTCCTGATTTTTCTCCCTTTGTACCTCATCACCCAGCACTCCTCACTCCCTCGGGCAATTCCCCCTACTATTGTTCATGTCCACGGGTCATGTGGGAGGCCACTCTGTGTGGCATGGGCCCAGCTCCCAGTCGGAGATGCACAGGATCCACACCCATGGATAGGTTCTCCTGTGGAGAATCAGGCCTGCAATGTACCTAGGCCACTCACTATGAGTCTTGCTTTTTGCTGAAACTCCCTCACCCTGAATTGAGGACATTTATTACAAAGCAACTTCCTAAAAGCCATGCTAAACCTTCCAAGGATGAGTGTAACTGGTTCAACTACTTTTGCCTTTTCATTTGCAAATATGCCTCTTCTGTGATGTGATTGGCAGCATTGGCTCCTTTGTTTTCCTTTGTTTTCTGTAAAAGGTAACCACTTAAAGCAAACCTGTGCATAGTAAATGAGGACCATCATGTAATAGGTGGAGAAACCCAATAAAGGTCTGTCATGGCAGAGGCCATGGCTTTTGCTCCCCTTGAGAGAAAAGCAATGCTGTCCCTTTTCCTCTACAAGACTCAGTAATCTGTGTGAACATCTCATTTCATCCATAATGATGTGGACACTGTGGGCCAGTGTCTGCATCAGGTCATACATATAAGTTCTTTGGCTACTTGATTTCCTTTACTGTACTTTACATCTCCATGGCTATTCTATAACTACCTGTTATAGAATAACAGTTATAGTTACCTGTTATAACTACCTATTATAGAATAACAGGTAAAGAATAAGAGGTGAGGTGAATCCCCTTACCTCTTCATGCATTCCTCCACACTCCTCTCCCATCTGGCAACCATCAAAGTGCTCTCCACTTCCATGATTCTCAGTATTTCTTGTTTGCTTAGTTTTTCATATTCAATTGTTGATAAGTTTGTATTTTTTGCCATTTTAAAGTTCATAGTATTGATCTTCTTCTTTTTGAATAAGCCCTTTGAACATTTCATATAATAATGATTTGGTGATGATGAACGCCTTCAATTTTATCTTGTCTGGGAAGTTCTTTATCTGCCCTTTAATTCTAAATATCTTTGTTGATTACAGCAATCTTGGCTATAGGTCTCTGCTTTGCATGATTTTGAGTATTTCTGACCAATCCCTTCTAGCCTGCAAAGTTTCTTTTAAGGAATCAGCTGATGGTCTTATGGGAACTCTCCTGTAGGTGACACATTTTTTCCCTTGCTGATTTTAAGAGTCTCCATCTTTGACATTCTAATTATGATGTTTCTTGTGGTGGGCTTCTTTGTATTCATCTTGTTTGGGACTCTCTGTGCTTCATGAACTTGCATATCAATTTCCTTCACCTAAAAGTTAGAGAAGTTTTCTTTCATTACTTTTTCAAATAGATTTCCAATTTCTTGCTTGTTCTCTTCTCTTTCTGACACCCCTATCGTGTGACTATTGGACCTCTTGAAGGTGTCCCAGAGGCTGTTTATACTATCCTCATTTTTTTGGATTCTTTTTTCTTCTTGTCACTCTGATAGGTTGGTTTTTACTGCCTTTTGTTCTATATCTTTGGTTTGATTCTTGACTTCATCTGTTCTACTGTTGTTTCCCTGTAATTTGTTCTTTATTTCAATTACTGTATCCTTCATTTCTGAATGGATCTTTTTTATGTTGTGGAGGTCTTCACTAAGCTCCTTGAGCATTCTTATAACCATTTTTGAACTTTGTATTTAATAGATTGCTTATCTCCATTTTGTTTAGTTCCTTTTCTGGAATTTTGATCTGTTCTTTCATTTCAGCCATGTTTCTTTATCTCCTCATTTTGGAAGCCTTCTTGTGGTTTTTTCTGTATATTAGGTGGGGCTGCATTTACTCCATGTCTTAGAAGTGTGGCCTAGTATAGTAGGTGTCCTGTAGGTTCCAATGGCACAATCTCCCTTATCACCCAACCTAGGTACTCAAGGTACACCCTTAGTGTGAGCTGAGTACACCCTCTGTTTGTAGTTGAGCCTTGGTTGCTGTTGGCAGATCAATGGGAGGGATTTCCCCAGGCCAGTCAGCTGCAAGGACTGGCTATGACCACTGACCACCAACCTCTGTCCTCAGTGGAGGATCATCTGTGCAGGGTCAGGGTAGTGGTTCTCTGACATGGTCTGTAGCTATCCACTGGGTGTGCTGGCCCTGGGGTTTTCTGGTTGGTGCAGGTCAAGCTCAGCCACCACCTGTGTTTTTCCCAGGGCTACCCTGTCTATGCTATAAAGACATCTGATATGGCTGCTATTTTGCTAGGCTTGAAGATATCCAGGAAAAACCAAGCTGTGAATCTAGGCTGGCTGCTGCTAGTGCTGTGTCTGGGGCTCACTGAGGCCAGCTATCACTTGTTTCATAGGATTTAGGAAGTTGTAAAGCATGAACCAAGACAAGCCATTCATATGGAAAAGCAGCAGCTTGAGTGCACCTGTAAGTTGGGTAGAGTGGACTCTCTGGGATCTCCAAGGTGGGTCAAACAGTGTTAGCCAGGTTGATGGAGTCTGAGCTAGGGCACCAGCTTGCTGGCTCTGTGTGGGGAAGGTTTAGGAAAGGAACAACTGTCTCTGCTTGCCTTTATGCCAGACACTTACTTTTGTTTTCACTGTCTCTCATCTATTATACACACTTGTGATCAAAATCTGGTTCTGTCATCAAATTAAATTAGCTAATCTCCAACCATCTCCTCTTGTTTCAGATCACAAGTTTACTGTCTTCCCTGACAGCTCTCATTTGACGTCATCGGAACCTTGAGTGCAATGACTCCTCAACTGTCTTCCTGCTCATAAATAAATAAATGTTTATTTAAAAATGTATACCCCAAGCTTCCTGATTAAAGACAGTTTTTACCATCAATATCTTAAAATCTTTTGTCACATGTTTATATCATACCTGCTTGGAGAAACCCTAATCCAGAAGTAACCCAAATTATTACCCATGCCTCTGCTTTGAAGAACATGGCATAGGAGTGAACATTGCCATGACTACAATGTATTCAGTCACCAAATTTTATATGCCCTCAACACTGTTTCTCTAGTCAGAGAAAAAATCTCAGATACCTCATTCACTCTCCTTCTCAGGAGACCTAATTCAAAAGAATAAAAACATAAAAATATGCCTTTTCTTAAAAGCCCATGCTACTTTGGATCTGAAACCTGCCTTCTCTCTAATTCTACTTTTACCTGCTATGTTTATATCACCAGGTACACCCCTCGAATCCTGTCACTTCTCCATGTTAAATATCTATCAGTGTTTCTATAAACTACCTCAAACTTAGTGGATTAAAACAATAAGAGAATGACTTTTGACATTACAGAATGAAAGCTCTGCTGACCCAGGCCCCAGTAAAACTAGTAAAAATTATAAAAACAATATAATCATGTAAAGCCTCTGGAAATAGTTCTAAGGGCAAATAGTAGATTTAAAAAGAGACAATTTATGAAAATTTAATAGGAAGGTGAGTTGGTAGTATTTGAAATAGACTGCTTCAGACAAGAATACACGAGTTGGTAGTATTTGAAAGACTGCTTCAGACAAGAATACACGTCTCGCTCTCCCCTTAGCTCCCAGCTGGAAGACTTTCCTGGGAAGAGCAAGACTTCAGCATTTCTCATCCTGCCCCAGCTTCCTGTTATTGAGGCTAAGTCTTGGAGCGAGGGCCACCATGATGTTGAAGCTCCCTCCTACATCCAAAGTTCCAGTCATGAAAGTTTGGGTCTAGCAGGGTGTGGTAAACAAAGACTACTGAGCTTCTCACAGCCCTACCTCCTGCCCAGAAAGCATTGGTTCCCAGGGTAGGAAAAGCAAGCCAAAAGGACAACAGACTGCTGCCTGTACCCTTCCACCAAGTGCTCAGCTACTAGAGCTGAGCATCATTCAAAGAAAAGCTCCTTACTATCCCTACTCCTAGCTCCAGAGCCTGGGACCCGAGATTTTGCATGAGAGAGAAACCAGCCATGAAACAAATACCTCCTATGTTCTCCTAAAGGAACCGGGTTTGTTGACAACATGGTATAGGAAAGTTTTAAACTAAAGTTGCTCTAAAAAACACTGGAGGTTGAAGTGAAAGGCAAGTTGGAGGAGATCGCTATTCTAATGAAAGTATAGTCTGTATCAGATACACGGACTATATTAGAGGCTGGCTAATTTGCAGGAGAGAAACCTCAGAATGAGACAGCTGGAAGGAGCTGTCCTGGGTTCAGAACAAATATGAAACAACAACTTCAGAGGCTATTCCCTCAAAGAAACTACAATTTGATTGGACTAATTTGTGTAGGATTTTATGTGTTAGGTAATGTTGAAAACAGCAGAGCAATCTGTGGGCAATCAGTGAAGTTTAAAAGCTGGGTGTAGCCGGGGAAAGAGCAGAAGCCCTACAAGTACCTCTGCCATCCCAGGGTGACAGGGCTGTTCTTCTCTAAGGAACAACACAAGGAGGATTGACACAGCTAAGGGGGAATGAGGGATGGGAGCAGTGGGGTGATAGACTTCACTAAAATAATGAAGACATGCATTAAGAAACAAGCAAATAACAATTATAAAACTTGAAGCAGAAAGACCAGTACCCAGAGCTGCTAAAATATGTTATCAAAAATATCCAATTAAAAAAAACTTATGAAATCATTAAAGAAACAAGAATATATAACTCATACATGGGAGATGGGGAGACAGGCAACAGAAACTGCCTGAGATAGTGAATAGGTATTAGGTTTAAAAAGAGATTTTAAAGTAGACATTGTAATATGTTTAAAAACTAAAAAAAGCAGAAGAAGGTACAAACACAAGGTTACATCATATAGAGAACATCAACAAAAGACAGAAATTATAAAAAAAGATCAACTTCAAATCTAAAGTTGAGTATAATAACTGAAAAAAATAGTTAGAAAAGCTCATCAGTAGATTCAAACTAACAGGATAAAAATTTAGTAAACTCCACAATAGATGGATAGAAATTATGCAAACCAAAGAACAGACTGTAAAAATAATAAATAAAAATGAATAAAGCCACAGAGAAATGTGGAACACCATTTTTTAAAAGATTTTTATTTATTTATTTTTAGAGAGGGAAGGGAGGGAGAAAGACAGAGAGAGAGAAACATCAATGTGCGGTTGCTGTGGGCCGCGGCCTGCAACCCAGCTATGTGCCCTGACTGGGAATCGAACCTGCGATGCTTTGGTTTGCAGCCCACACTCAATCCACTGAGCTATGCCAGCCAGGTGGAACACCATTTTAAAAAAAAAACGCACAAATATACATGCAATAGGAGTACCATAAAGAGAGATGAGAAGGAAAAAATATTTTAAAATAAATAACCTAAAATAAATATTGTTAAAATAATTAGTGAAGTTTCCCAATTTATTGAGAAACAAGAATTTACACATGAGGAGGCTCAACGAATTCCAAATAAGATAAACACAGAAAGACCCACAAACAGACATATCATGTTTAAAATACTAAAAACAAAAACAAAAACAGGACAAACTCTTGAAAGTAAAAAGAGAAAAATGACCTCATTTTTAAGAAACCTCAAAAAGAGAAACAACTGACTTCCTGGCAGAAAAAATAAGACCAAAAGGCATGGGGAGACATATTCAGAGTGTTCAGAGAAAAAAAATTGTCAACCACAAACTCTATATTCAGCAACCCTATCTTTCAAAAATAAAAGTGAAATAAAAACCTTCCCAAATAAACAAAAACAAAGAATTTGTTGTTAGCATATCTGCCTTACAAGAAATAGTTAGGGCAGTTCTTCATGTTGAAAACAGACAATATTTTAAGCTCACATTAAAAAAACAACCTTAATTGCCTGACGGACTTGGAGTTTCATGCTTTTGTGGGGAGTCATACATACTTAATTAAATTTGTTTTTTTCCTCCTAATAGATTTTTATTCTATCTTATGTCAATTTTAATTATTGGGGTGGGGGGGAAACCTAGAAAGGAAGAGGGAACATTTTTTTTCTCCCCAGGAATCCTAAGAGAGTTAAGGTGGAAGCTACAGGTCTTTTCAGGATGGTGTTAAGTTCTACAAGTCACTTCCATCACACTCTGCTGGTCAAAGCAAGTCACAAGCCCTGACCATATTCAAGCTGATAGGAGCTAGATTCTCCATCTCCATGGAAGGCATGAGAAATGGGAACATGCATGAGGGGGAAATTGTTGGTGGTCATATTCTGCAAAGATTTACCATGTATCCCATCTTTAACACTCATCAACCAACAAGGAAGTGCACAGAAACCTCCTGGAACCTATTTCTTTCCTTTACTCCACACCTCTGTCTTTCTCTTTACAGCCACACTTAAAAAAATTATTCTCTTTTCCCTTTTTCTCACTTACCACTCATATAGCGATTCACTCTAGAAGAATGTACCAGAAATAATAGTTGTCAAAAATTGATATAGATATTTCAATTCCCCTCTTAAACAATCTGATCACAGCTTCTTCTCTGACTCAGTCATGAGGTTTATAACCACTAGTGAGGAGAAGGTTGATTTTAGAACTTTAACAAGACTGTAAAAGTTTGAAAGCTCTCTTCATGGAAAGGGGAGATTTGCCAAATTTTCATTATCACAGTCAAAGCCTGGAAGACAGTTCATAAAATTCACCTACAGGTAGAAAAGGAAGAATAACAATAATAGGTTGTAACATTTATTGCACATTTACTATTTCAGACACTTTGCAGATGTAAATTTATGTAATTATCATAACATTACCAGGAGGCAGACACTATTATAATTCCCCACATGTTAACTATTAGGGAAGTTACTCTATTTTCTCTCTTCTACCTACTACCAAAGTATAAACTTCATGAGAGCAGGAACTTGTAGACTGAATACTAGATGTTCAGTAATCATCTATTCAATAAACAATAGCTTAAATGAATGGATTTTGGTGGCTTCTGGTGCATTTTCCATCAATTCACAAAATTTTGTAAAACAAATTTAACAGTATAAGATAAAAAGTGTTAAGTTAAAAAATTCATTCATTTACTCATTTATTGAACACATATAATCTTATGAATCATATACATTTTTATATCCTTCTTTTATTATGTAAGAAATGTTGTTTTTAGTCACCAAGCATTCTTTAAAATCCTGACTTTTAATGACTGGATAATGTTTTGCAACATGAATAAACTACTTTTAATATTCAATTCCTAATTGGTAATCATTTGGACTGTTCCTAATTTAATACTATTACAGAGTATAACACATGTACATATGAATTTTTTAAATTTTATCTCTACTTCTTAATATAACTTCCTAAGAACTAATTATATCAATATATTTAGAACTATTGTGCTTATTGACAACTTGTCACCCAGATATTTTATATTGAGTAGTGAACTTTTGGCAACACTGCACACTAGAATTTTTAAATATATTACATTCACTTTTTTAAAGAGGAATTTTATCATTTTGATTTTATATTTTTAAAAACCACTAATTAAAAACTATAGTAGATACGACCTCTTGCAGATGAAGTTGTCTTTGGACTATTCTCTACTTTTGATTTCACAAATGATAATTGACCAAGAATTCCCACCTCTTGGTTTAAGGAATTCTTCTTGAACCTGCAGAGTAATACAGTTCATTACTGTTGTAGGAACAGAACTGTAACTACCAGCCTAGGTAGGTGGTTTGGTGAGAAATTAGACAGGTGATGTAGACTCATAGGAAATAATCTACCCCCACCACACCTGCATGCAGGATTTCCTAATGAATTTTGTTTTCTACTAACACACAGTGCAGTTCACTACCAGGAGATCCTCACCTTTCATTCTGACCTTGATTGAACCTGTTATCTTTTGTCACTAGTCCCACATTGAGCTTTACTAATCACCTTCTATTCCTGAAAGTGCATCCTTCACTTTTTTATCTATGTAAAATTAGGTCCTCTAATAATCATAATGCATTGTATCTATTCACACTAACCTCCAACTTTCCTCTATGTCCAAGACACCTCCATATCTGCTTATCATCTGTTTCCAGCTTCAGATATACACTGTGCTGGAATTTTCCCACTGTCTTTCTATAGTCAGCCATTGAGAATGCTTAAACCTACTCCCTGTGCCATGATTAAAGGGCTCACAGTAGATAACAACAATTCCTGCTTATTATAAGAAAAGGGACCTCAAGTACAGTATATCTAGAACCCTTGAAAGTATATGTAAATAGGAAAAAAGAAAAGTATTAACCTATGTCTGGGTGGGGTACATTTGACGAACCACTAAGAGGCTTGTCCAAGTATGGGGTGGTGTTATTTTCAATCAGACAAGTAATATCTGACTATGTTTGCTCAGTTCTTGGAGCACCAAGGGACAGAATACAGCAGTTCTCCATGTGTGATGAGATTGATTTTTAAAGACTTTAAAAAGATATATAATAGGCTTTAAAATAGCTAAACATGAATTGTAACATAGAATTTTCTTTCAGTAAAGATTTTCAGATATATAGATGATAAATGATATGAGGTTATTCAAATATAGGCATCTAGACCCTCAAGAAAAAAAAAATAGCAAATTGTCCAATATTTGGAATACATGAGGAGCAGAGACAGTTGGTCTCAATAATCTTTAAGTTTGTTTGAATAAAATTCTTTATATAAAATTCTCTTCTTTGTGTTTACTTTTCTCATAGACACAATAAACCTGGACAGACTGTTATAATTAAAATTACAATTCAGAGCTGGAGCAAAATGGAATGGTTAAATGTAGACACACCTAGGCAGCTAGGCAGCAGGCAGCCCTTCTGCCAGTCTGTTCTATTGTTTTTCTTCATGATTTTTAATCCAATTGCACATTTAAGAAACTTAAACATTTTTAAAACTGAAAGAATTCAAGAGAGAAACATTTTTCTTTTATAGACCTTGGTATCTCCAGAAGAAAAGCACAACTCTCCTGCCAAAGGAAAATGTTTTTGTCATATTTTAGTTTTATTGTTACATGTGGGTGGGAGGATGGAATGGACCCAATGTGTTTCTTTCTGTCATTTTCTCTTTTATACCTTTGTTTTAAATGCTGTCATTGAGTTCAGGGGCCAGGAGAGGGAGACCTTAATGTGGAGATCATAACATGGATCTTTTTGAGGGGTTTCTTTTGTCTTTAGCTCAGTTTCTACCAGGATAGACTGTGCAGTATTGCTGAGCAGACCATAGGATTGAGGGTTGTAAAAGTCGAGATTCTTTGTTTCCAGTGATAATCTTATAACAAATGGGAGCCAGGTGTGCAATATTTGAGTTGGCTGCCTCTCACGGTTTTTATTTATTTTTCTTTAGGTATGCAACAGCTAGGCAGACTAAAATGAAAATGCAATCTTGTAGTGCCTATTTTGGGTGGTGGTTGAATTGTTGGGTAATTACAACAAATTATAAGGAAAATATAAACAAAAATTCAAGCCCTGGGGAGAACACATGAACTTTCAAATCCTCCCAAGTACAATAAGCCTTTCTTCCTCAACTATTCAGATCAAATGATGTCACCCTTTTTGTTAGTCTGAGGCCACCCATCTGGTTTAAACTCTTTCAGACGTACATTGTAAGAGATCATTTACAGTATTCATGAATTATAGAGATGAAGATGTCTAAGACACTTAGATATGACTTTTCAAAGTATTTGGCCCAGATCAATAGTAAAACAAATCAGTGATTAGTTCTACTTTTAAACTTGGTCAGCACTTTTGTCCATTTAATATACTCTTCCTTTCATTTCAAAATATGAAGATCAGGGTGATGAAAAAATTAATTTTAATTTTCACATGATGATGTTTTTCTAAAACTGATTTTAGAGGGCAAAGAAGAGAGAGAGACAGAGAAAAAGAGACACGTCAACTTGAGAGAGAAACATTGATTGGTTGCCTCCCAAGCAGGCCCTGACCAAGGACCCAACCTACAACCTTTTGGTGTATGGGAGGATGCTCCAACCACCTAAGCCTCCAGGCTAGGGCAAAAAATTAATTTTTAAATAAAAACAGTTAATTCCACATTTACCTCAACTCACAACACTTTTCATTTCTCAAAATAATAGAACTTGCTACAGATTTTTTGCTAAGCATCTATTTCTCCATTTTTAATTTCTGCATCCTGATTTCTCTTAGATAAAATCCCCACCTCTGTGTTTCATGTAGGGCTGACCACGTTCACAGTTCCATTAGAATCTGGCCAGTCCAATAAGCATGTTGTATCACCTGAGCCACCATGACTGGGCCATGCCACTGTCCCTCAAACAAAGCCACCTGAGATAACCACAGGCCTTTTGCAGATATACCCTTAGAAATACAGCTTCTCTCTTGGTGCTGTGTTGCTTGAAGGTCATGGGAAAGATGCACTGATGCTCAAAAGCACCATATGAGCAAAAGAGGAAGCATCTGAGATTGGGAGATAGTGAAAATTAGAGTTCATAAAAGTGTACTAAAATAGCAAAATGTTACTGTGTTTCAAAAGCTATGAAATTATACGAATTCAAAAAGTACTTGTCTTGTATATATTCTTATTTATTACACATTTTTTTCTGTACTTTTGTAGTAATCAAATTCTATATTCCTTAGACATTAGACTAGAACTCCCACCATCATTCTTAGAAAAAGAGGTGTCAAATAAAGATATAAGTGTCTTTGGGTTGACTTTTCTTTCTTTTTATTCTATCTAACATATTTATAAAGAGTTATTCTGAACAGCAGTTATTCTAAGATAATAGAGGGGATATTTGAGAACTAAAATAAATTCATGAGAAATAATAATAAAATAATATTTAGATATTTTTCTCATCCCAACTTTTTCTTATGCTGAGAGATGATAATGATGAGTAGGAATCCAACATGGAGTGAATGCTGTCTTATCAGAAATGTGTGCAAGCACAGGGACATAAAGCATTTCTGAACTTACAGAAAAAATTGAGTTGAGTGTAAAGTAGTTTTAAATAAATCCAAGCACATTTTCTTGTTTCTTTTCTGTTTTTTTCTTTTTTTTAGCAAATACCCATTCTTTACATGCTTGAACTATGTTCCTTTTTTGTTTTCCTGCTATTGGCACAGTATGGACTAAGACTATAAAGGAGATAATTTAAGGGCAACTTTATACCTGAAAAGTTGAAATCATTGGTTTCCCCTTACAGAAGACTCCCTGGGGAACATAATACAGGGAATCATGGGCAATTTACCACTAGTTGTGATTTGTATCTGTCTGATGTAAAAAATCAATGGTTTCCCTTTTTTAAAAAAAGGCCTCCCTGGGGACCAGAGAGTAGAGGGTCAGAGCAGTTTCCTAGTTTGCATGCCCAGCTGTTTGTTCTCCAAAGCAAATAGTTCTTCAAGTAATGACACTGGTCTCTAGTGTGCTGGATGCAGCCCTGTGTCCTGTGTCTCCTATACCACTGTGCTGTGATTATACAGAGGTTGTTACTTGGAAGAGAAGTGGGGGATTTGGGGGGATGAAATTGTATCCCATTCACCTCCCCCTCCCTCGCTCAAACTTTATGTGTTTGATACCCCTCTACTCCCTACTCCACTACTACTTTAGAAAGAGAAAATCTTTGTCACACATACACACAACACCTAAGGCCCTGATTTGTCTTCTTTCTGAGACACTTCTTTATACCAAGAGTTTAGAAAATAGCATAGCAGCACAGTAATGTATTAGTGACCTATATAATAGCCAAATAATACTGCCAAATATGATTAGGATGCTTGTAAACATTATTTCTAAAAGTACTGATGTGTGTGTGGGCATGTGTGTATGTGTGAAATAAAAACAGAAACACTCATATCAACATGTTAAATCAAAATGAATTTTGGTTTTATTAAAGCATTCTATTAACCCCTTAAGTATTGCTATGGAATACCTGAAACACTACGAGATATCTCTGGGACACTAGGATAAGCTGTAGTGTGGATTTTACAGCCCAAATATATTGCTTTCTTATTAAAGATCAGAACAATATGGACTTTTTTCTTCATTGAATCAAGCTATATGACTTTCACTATAAAAATGCATGCCCAGTTTCTACAAACTTTACATTCTCATTTGAGAAATGTGATAGGACTGTATGGTGCAAAGATAGATGGGTTCCCAAATTGTATGAAATTTCAAGTACTAAGAAATTATGGGAAATGAAATCCTAGTAAAACTATTTCATAAAATTTAATGCAATATTTTATAGTATTGAATAGGCTCCTAAATTTCTTATTTATTTGAGAAATTGTGACCTCCAGTTTTCAATGACTGAAGAAAAATGACAACATATGATGATAGTGAATGCTGTATTATTCTATTTAGTTATTGCATACAAAAGCCAACACTCATACACAGAGAGCAAACCTTAATATATACGAATTAAAAATAATTTAGGAGGTTGAAGTTTTCAGAATAGAATGTAGAGTATGATTTGAATTGTAATCTAAAAGTATTATAAGCCTAGCCCTGACTGGTGTGGCTCAGTGGGTTGGGCACTGACAGCAGACCAAAAGGTCACTGGTTCAACTCCCAGTAAGGGCACATGCCTGGGCTGGGGAGTGCAAAAGGCAACCAATTGATTTTTCTCTCACACATGGATGTTTTTCTCTCCCTCTCTTTCTCTCTCCCTTCTGCTCTCTCTAAATATAAATTAAAAACATCTTTAAATGTATAATAAATCTAACTGCATTACAAATGTCTGAAATAGCCTCACTGAAAATGCAAGGGTGGCGGGGATGCTGACTTTGAAAAGTAATTTTGGAAATGAGATATGACTGTAAGACTAAAGGCAAAAACGGATACCTTAACATTGCACTGTAGCTGATTAAGTGTTTTCTATGTGAGTATAAGTTAATAATTATGATGCTGTTATAAATGTGTACTAGAATTGAAAAATTAAACAATTGCATGTCAGATAGTAGGAGACAGGTCTCTTGCTGTTGGAGTAGATTACAGATAAGCAAGGGAATGAGGCAAGAACAATCCATGTGACATAATTATAGTTGAATATACCAGTATGGACTCATGAGGACGCTCTCTGATTTACCTTTAAATATATAGGTAAATTATATATAAATGGGTTCATATATCACAAACAGTCCCTGGCTGTATGAGCTGAGAGAATCAAGAAGAAATGACACCCCAGGGGCCACAGTACCTGTAGCACCCAGAATTTGGTTTCTAATACCATTCTCCAGCATCAGGAAGCAGGACTCCTTAGAGAATGAGTAAGAAGCTGGAACAGCATGACCAGCAAAATAAATACAATAGTATTATATTATAACCCATTGAATAAAATAACTATCCATAATTCCATAATAATTGAAAAAACAAATAAACAGGTAGAATACATGCAATCTCCCATGTAGGAGAATTCCAAATAATGCACATAGTCTGCCCTCAAGGGAGTGGAGCATTTCTCTCCAGTCCTTAGGTGTGGACTGCGGAGGAGTGACTTCCTTACATGGACTGGAGCAGGTAGAATGGAAAAAAGTAACTGGACAGAAGAGAAACCTGACAAATACCACCTCAGTCAGGTGGGAGAAGAAGGTTAACACAGTGATGTCACATTGATAGCTTTTACCCTTGATATGATATGATGAGAATGGCATATTATTTCTGTGATGTTTTTCCCAAAATCATATAATTATAGTCTAACCATAAGAAAAACATCTGACAAATCCCGGCTGAGAGACCTTCTGCAAAATATCTTACCAGTACTCCCCATAACTGTCAAGGGCATCAAAAGCTGAGAAAGTTTAAGAAAGTTTGACATGGATAAATTTTAATAAAGGATAAGCAAGTCTGAATAAAGTATAGGCTTTAGTTAATAATAATGTATTAAAATTGGCTCAATAATTGTTACAAATATAACATACTATTGTAACAAAATTATAGGGGAAATTGGGTGTGTGTATATGGGAACTTATACTATCTTCACTACTTTCCTTTACATCAAATACCAATTTAAAATTTAAAAGTCTTATAAGAATTATCTTTAGTTTAACATGGAAAAAATGATAAACCCTTCACATCCTTGAAGATTTTCTATCCACACCACCCAGGAAATTGCTTTCTTTCACTCTCAAACCTGTGTAGTCTAAACAGGACCCTTAGTCCTGTGTGTTTGTTTTGCTCTTTGCCACCTCTATTATTTGTTCACATCATTCTTATCTCCAGGAATGCCCTGGTCTTCCCCCTTTAATTATGTAAATTATCCTAAAAAAAAAAACACACTTTAACACCTACTTCTAGGACACTTTCTTTTTTTTTTTAAGATTTTATTTATTTATTTTTAGAGAGGGAAGGGAGGGAGATAGAGAGAGAGAGAGAGAGAGAAACATCAATGTGCGGTTGCTGGGGGTTATGGCCTGCAACCCAGGCATGTACCCTGGCTGGGCATTGAACCTGGGACACTTTGGTTCCCAGACTGCACTCAATCCACTGAGCTACACCAGCCAGGGCTTGACACTTTCTATATTTTTTAAAATATTCTTACTCAAGAATATGTGGAAGACTTTTAACCCTTATCCCATAATTCAGCATGGAAATATTTAAGATCTTACATTGCATTACATTATGGTTTTGTACATGTAAGTCTCAACTATCCAAAATGTGAATACTTCTCACATATTCTCTATAGCAAGTAAATCAAACTATTTTTTTGCTAAGTAGATAACATTTCATTGATTTTATAATGCTAACAGGAAAATATATACAAGACAGAAAAAGTAGATTAATAGTAATAAATAATACATTTAATAAAGAAATAATAATTCAAGGATAAACTCTGTTTTGTGCACCCATAGCTGCAACCCTATTTTTGCCCACCCCTGTATATCACAAGGTGAATGGTTTCCATTATGTTATTTCGTTTGAAGATAAAGGAAGATTTTAATGATAAATAGTTTTAAAATGACAAACTAAAGCATAAAAAAAGTAGATGAAAATTGAAAACAAGAGTGAGAAATATAGGAAGAAATATTTAGGTAGACCTCATAAAGAGAAACAATTATCAATATTCACAGATAATGAAATAAAGGATATATTTTACTCACATGCTTACCAAGTACATGTTCTCCATTTATTTTAATAGAAATTTAGCATAGAGAGAAGGGTTAAGTTCTTAAGACAACATGGTACTTTTCCTATATTGCCTTATACTTACTGAGTAGAAAATACTTTAGAAAGAGAATTTTAAAAAGAGTCAAACTTGGATCATGTGAAAAGAGGACACATTGTTGTCAATAACTATTTTGAGTTTCTTCCATGTTTAATAAATAAAATAGCTGGGCACATGGATACTCCGGTTGCATTTCTAAGTGTTCACAAGACCTTGATGGGGCCATGTGACAATATTCTTGCCAATGAGATGTAAGTAGATTTTAAGGCAGCTTCCAAGAATTTCCCTCAAAAAAAGATAGTTGTATATGTAATTTATCTCCTTTTGTCATTTTTCCCAATATTTAATTACTCAATTATTGTCTGGATAATTTTTTTCTCCTCAACAGCAATCACATAAAATTTCTTCATTTTCTAGTGTTTCCCATAACCCGAATTGTGAGCTGTTATTTCAGATCCTTAAATAAGAGATAAGTTAATTTTGATCAAAATTGGAGAGGTTAAAAGAAGACAACTACTAAGTAAATTGCTTGAAAGTTAATTCACAAGGAAACTACAGAAGTGGCAAAATTTTAAGATAGGAATTCTGTTTTAGTTGCACTGAAAGACTTGAAAAATATGAAAATAATTTGTGTGTCTATGAAAGATATTATAAAAACTGATAGAAGTGCAGCAGTAACCTATTGTTTTCCTTTAAAAATCTATTATTAAATAAAATACACTTTAAACTCATTATTTAAAAAACTCAACTAATATTTGATATCCCACCAATACCTAAAACCAAGATCCACTTTACAAAAAATATGAGAGGAATATTGTATTTTCTTTGGTAGTTTTCTCAATTTTTACAACTTGAACATGCATTATTATCTCATAAAAAAAGATACTGAAGTTCTTGGAAAGGTAAGCTTTTCTTAAGTCAAGCAACTTGTAAATACCATGTAGAGACTGGATTTAGGTCTGTTTCTCAGTTTTTTAACATGTTAGCCTGTTCTTAAAGAATGGACTTTGTTGTCCTTGTTGATGTTTAGCTATTGTTTCAACCTGTGCATAACAGCAAAAAAAGATTCCTTTAGGGAAGAAAAAAACAAACAAAACAAAAATGAAAAACAAGGAAAAGGTTAAAGTTGTTTGTATTCATTGGTTAGATAAAAGAAAATATTAAAAAGTTCACACCACCTATTTTGAACCAGCAGATTGTTTTCTTCTTGTTAATTTCAATGTTAATTAAGTAATATTCACTGTCATGTGGAAATAACATCATTTCCTTTCTACTCATATTCAGCTACTAAGTTTCAATTTTGGCTTCTTGTTAGTAATATATTACATTTATTTTTATTGTCTGAAAAACACAGATATGAATCTGAAGAAATTTGGTAAATCAGATTATGAATGTCTGGACACCAGTTATATATAGTTTAGAAAGAATGTAAGAGTTTGATTTTTTTTGTGTATGACAATTTTTGAACTAAGTGCTGAATAAATTTAGTAAAATGTGTTTCATAGATACTAAGAATATCAAACTTTTAAAAGTTACATCTTGGCAAATTGTTTTTTAAAGTATTTCAAACACCCAATATAAAGGCTCCTTCTCCATTAGTACATTCACAGACAACAATATTTGGATAGATTAAGTGAAAGCAATCCAAAACACATGGATTGTATGACTTTTAAAATAAACGTGAGTTTAAAACTTATTGAGAAAATGTCCAGCAAAATGCATTGCTCTAAGACTAAACTATTTAAAAAATGGATTAATACATTTCAGAAACTCTAATCTGAAAAAAAGTAGAAAACTGCATTGTAATTAAAGCAGAACAAAACACATATTAATTTAAATAATTTGAATTTTGTTTCATTTCAAAATTTTCTCAGGTTTTGCTCAGGTAATATTTTATGTAAATTGTCGCAAATAAGTAATTGTCCTATTTTATAACCACAGAAAGGAACAACAAACAATGTCCTCCTGACATGTCTTACAAGGTCCTTTATGATCTGGCTCTTGTCATCCTCCCTCTTGCAATGAAGTGAAATGAGCCAAACATAGCTGGTCACACAGCTTGAAGATTGATTCTCTCTGTTTGAAGGCAATGACTGTCAGTGTTTTGTACAGTAACTGTCACTTAGTGGGTACCTGATCCATGTTTGTTAAATAAGCAAGTTAAATGAGATCACTCAAAAGTAATAGACACGGAATTTTAAGTGGGATAAGGGAGTTGAGTCTCACCATACGAAGTGGTTTATGTCCAAGATCATTTAAAAACAGGATTTGAAGCTGTGATATCCTAATTCCCTAACTCCCATCTATATCCATCTTAGTCTCTAAAAAGTGCATTTTCAGAACTATAGATTGAAATCCACAGTGATAGTTACACAACTTATATAGTCTTGGGGGCTACTGAAGGAGCATGGAAACATAAAAGTGAAAGACTAGGGTACAAAAATGCCTTAGTCCCCATTCATCCACTGGAAATGAAAATGCAGATCAGAAAGACGGGGTTAGTGGGAAGTGGTTGGGAGAGTTAGGCAAGAAGATGTTCAAATGCTTAGAATTCCACAGAAGCCGCATGGTTTCATTTATTAGATGAGTCATCTCAGTTGTTTCAAAAACATCACTAAAATTCTCCAAATATAGATTTGCCTTTGAGCTTTAGGACACTTGGAAATCAGATCATTTCACTGTTGATTTTTATTGTGGATGACCTCACACGGCAGAGAAACTCAAAATCTGAAGTGTACTTTATTCTAAAAATTTTATCTAGGCCTCAATCTTTTCTCATATAGACATCTTTAAAACAAATATGATTTACATTTAAGCTTTATTAAGGTGAAATATAAGGCAAGTGTCAAATACTCTTTGGCAACAAATTAATGCAATCTTAGAAATATTAAAGCTATATAATATTATTCAAATTTTGATTCCATTATAATTTAAAGCCAAAAAATAGTATATCTAAATGTGATCATTTTTTCCATGAAGCATGTATACTTTTTCTTAACTTGGGATATTTTTATTATTTCAACCTACTGAAATATCTCTAAGAAAGTAAAAAATGTGGTATGACCTGTTTATTGACTTAGGAAATAGTAATAAGGTTTAATAAAATTTTATCCATGAATAATAAAAGTTATCAAAGAATAAATTTTATCTATGGAGTATTGTACTTTCAACTTCTCTTTGATTTTTTGTTTGCCATTAGATCACCATAGAAAGCCACTTGCCTAATAGTGGAGTCCACACCTTGAGCTTCATACTAAAGAGAATGATACCTATAGACTTCTGGCCAAGATGGAGGTGTAGGGAGAAACACTGTGCCTCCTCTCACAATCAAAATAAGGACAACAAAATTTAGAAACAAAATAACAACAAGAACCAACAGAAAATTTAACTGTATGGAAGTCCTATGATCAAGGAGTTAAAGCACACAGATTCATCCAGACTGGTAGGAGGGGTGGATTGGGAAGCCAGGCAGAGACCGGTTGCCACAAAAACAAAAACAAAAACAAAAACAAACAAAAAAAAAACCGGTGGCTGGTGGAAACCAGCAAAATGACAGATTGTGGAGGGGCACAGTGCACAAGGTGGCTGGCGGAACCGGGTGGTCCCATATTCAAGCACAGATAAACCAGGTGAAACTGGAGAGTGAGACAGACAGTGCAACCCAGGTCCCAGTATGGGGAAATAAAGTCTCAAAACACCGATTGAAAACCTGTGGGGGTTGAGGTGCCAGGAGAGACTCCCAGCCTCACAGGAGAGTTAATTGGAGAGACCCACAGGGTCCTAGGACATGCACAAGCCCACCCACCTGGGAATCAGCACCAAAAGGGCCCAATTTGATTGTGGGAAGTGGCAGAAGGGACTGAAATCCAGCAGAGAGCAGAACAAGCACCATTACTCCCCCTCAGACCCCTGCCCCACATACAGCATCACAACCCAGTGACTGGGCTGTGCCGCCCAGGAGAACACCTAAGGCTCCACCCTCACTACATAGCAGGTGCATCAAGACAAAAAAAAATGGTCCAAACAGAAGAACAGATCAAAGCTTCAGAAAAAATACAACTAAGTGATGACAAGATAGCCAACCTATCAGATGCACAGTTCAAAGCATTGGTAATCAGGATGCTCACAGAATTGGTTGAATTTGGTTGAAAATTAGATGAAAAAATGAAGACTACACTAAGTGATATAAAGTAAAATGCACAGGGAACCAATAGTGAAGGGAAGAAAACTGGGACTCAAATCAATGGAGTGGACCAGAACGAAGAAAGAAACAACCAAACAGAAAAGAATGAAGAAATAAGAATTCAGAAAAATGAAGAGAGGCTTAGTGACCTCCAGGACATCTTTAAATGTTCCAATATCTGAATTATAGGGGTACCAGAAGGAGAAGAGAAAGAGCAACAAGTGGAAAACTTATTTGAACAAATAATAAAGGAGAACTTCCCCAATCTGGCAAAGGAAATAGACTTCCAGGAAGTCCAAGAAGCTCAGAGAGTCCCAAAGAAGTTGGACCCAAGGAGGAACACACCAAGGCATATCATAATTACATTAGCCAAGATTAAAATGAATGAGAGAATCCTAGAAGCAGCAAGAGATAAGGGGACAGTAACCTACAAAGGAGTTCCCATCAGACTGTCAACTGATTTCTCAAAAGAGACCTTACAGGCAAGAAGGGGCTGGAAAGAAGTATTCCAAGTCATGAAAGGCAAGGACCTACATCCAAGATTTCTCAATCCAGCAAAGCTTTCATTTAGAATGGAAGGGCAGATAAAGTGCTTCTCAGATAAGGTCAAGTTAAAGGAGTTCATCATCACCAAGCCCTTATTTTATGAAATATTAAAGGGATATATCTAAGAAAAAGAAGATAAAAATAGGTACAGTAAAATGACAGCAAACACAATTATTAACAACAAAACAAAACCAAAAGAAACTAAGCAAACAATGAGAACAGGAACAGAACCACAGAAATGGAGATCACATGGAGGGTTAGCAGCAGGGGAGTGGGAGGAGGAGACAGGGGAAAAAGGTACAAATAATAAGTAGTATAGATGGTAGTTAGAAAATAGGGGGAGGGTAAGAATAGTATGGGAAATGTAGAAGCTAAAGAACTTGTAAGTATGACACATGGACATGAACTAAAGGGGAAATGTGGGTGGGAGAGGGTGTGCAGCATGGAAGGGAGTGAAGGGGGAAATGGGACAACTGTAATAGCATAATCAATAAAATATATTTTTAAAAAAGAGAATGATACCTATAGAGGTTAATATCTTTATGCAGGTTCACAGAGCCAGTTAGTAGCTAAACTGGGACTGTGTAATCCCAGACTGCAGATTAACATAAAGAAAATATTTAGAATTTTCAACCAATGGAAAAATACAATGCATTTTTAACATACCTATATAAAAAAAAGCTCTGCAATACACCTGACAAGTCCAGTGACCAAAAGTAACCTCACAGGGTGATTTGATAAAAAATTCCTACCTGGGTAGATTATAGTGTGTAGTCAGGCCCCAGGCCTATAACTGCCCTAGTAAAAGGTTTATCTTTGCCTTAAGCAAGCTCTGTTCATTGTTCTTTTGCATCTAGTTTAGCATACCTTTGAAATGCCAGAGTGATTCTATTTTACAGAACCCCTTGGAAGTACAACTACCCTCAAGGAAGCACATAATGTCGTTAACTATCCTGTAATCAAATATCCTTCATGTAACCTTCCTGTGTTCCCTTCATATTTCCAAATGTATAAAAGAAACTGAAAAACTGCCATTCTCCTAAGTCAGGCATTTGAGATTTTCCTGGCACATTCTCAGTTTGGCTCAAATAAACTTAAAAAGTTACCCACAGGTTTGGACATTTCTTATGTCAACAGATTACAATGCTACATTTACTATGTAGTGATGATACTTACCTGTTAGACCAGTGGTCCCTAACATTTTTGGCACCAGACACCGGTTATTTTCCCATGGTGGGGAGGGGACAGACAGGAAGTGAAGATCAGGCCACAGCATAGTTCGTAGCAGGCCACAGACTGGTACCAGTCAGTGGTCCAGGGATTAGAGACCCATGTGTTAGACAACTGCTAATATGGTCAATTGATCTTTCTCTAAGATGAAAAATACAATTTCCCATTTAAGAGGTATCATTCTCTAACTGGTTTATTTCATGTAGCATAATGTTCTCCATTTCCATCCATGCTGTTGCAAAGAGTAAAATTTCCTTATTTTTACTACCAAGTAGTATTCCATTGCATAAACATACCACAGCTGTTGTATCCACTCATCAAAATAAAAGAAGAGGTGTTTGGAACTTCTAGACTTATACACATCCCTAGTCATCTTTCGACAATCAACTCTGTCACCTTTTTTGCAAAATCTCGGCCCCTTCCCCATTGCCCAGGGTTAAGTGATCTTCTCTCTCCTCCTCTCCCAGGACACTCTTTTCATAATTATATAATTATACTTACCCACATTACACTGTGTTATGATCATCTGGTTATACGAATAATCTAGAAGGAAAGGTGCTTGGCTATATTCATATTTGTAACCCTGGCATTTGCTGTAGTGTTTACTATAAAACAAGGGTTTGGTGGATGAAATGAAGTTGAAGTCTATAAATTAGCATTAGAATTCTAGGAAGATTAAGTACAAAGAAATTATAAAGCTATAAATGAAAGATCATATCTATAACAGTAAGCTGTGGGAATCATGTTACAGAGTATGGCAGAAAAGTAGGAGTAAGGAAAAAACATGATGATTAAACAAGACAGATACATGAGTGGTCCAGTTATTTTTATCATGATCAGAATAGATGATAAGGCATTTCACAACTTAAGTCAGAACCAACCAGTCTAGGCGCAGAGTTAAGGCTGAAGCCAGTTTCCTAAGTGATGATATCCTTGGCCAAAGTCCATGCTACAAAGAAGACATGATTCATAGAAGAATCAAGCAAAATGAAGTTTTTGGCACTTCCAAAAAACAAGGGTCATCCTCATGAACTGGAAAGATTATGTAACATTGGGCCTTTCAAAGAGACCACTCTATATGAATGCACCTTCAACAGCATCATAGCCAGCCCCACAACCCAAGAATCAGAATTCTAAGATTTATGAGATGAGACAGGGAAAAAGGAAGGGGTTCAAAATGTTTTCAGATGCTTCTTAATATTTTAGAACCATCCACTCCTTTGGGACTCTGATTAAACAAATCAATACATGCATATAAACACACAATTTTAAGAGTCTAGCATAGTAGAGAAAGGGAAGCATTTTTTCTTTAAAAAATATATAAAACAAAAGTGACAAATAATAAAGAATTACGTACAAAAAGAGAAAATATCTAGAAATGGTAAAGTAAAATTCATAAAGATAACTACGTTAAAATTAAAACATATTCTTTAAAATTATTATTTAAAAAGAAAAGATGATAAAGTCACAATAAAAAGACATAAACTAGCCACAAATTTATAAAAGATATTTTCAATGGAAAAATTTGACACTGAATTGGAATCTAGATTTTATAAAGAATATATGAACTAGTAAGAAATAGTTCAAACACCAAAAAGAAATTTGTATAAAGGTTTGGAATAAAGAATAGAAAATCAATACATAAAAAGAGACTCAATTTCACTCTACATTATGAAAACACAAGATAAAAATAAAATATTTCCCATCTATTACATTTATTGAAATTAAAAGACTGGCCATAACAAATATGAGTGAGGATATAGATAAGGAAAAATCCTTCTGTAGAAATGTAAACTAGAACCACTTTGGAATACATGTTCATGTCCTATATAATGGTGATTGCAAATTCACTTATATACTGTAAGTTCTTGTTTATGTATAAAAATATAAAATATAATTATTATTATAATAGTATTTATAATATAAAAGAATTGGAACCTAAATAACATAAATAGTATGCCAAAATCTACCAAATATTTAAATATTATCTTAATGGCTTCACTATACAGAAATAGACTCAAAGCTTTCCAGTTTATTCTACAAGGTAATATTTGCCAGACGTCAAACAAAAAGCATCACTGAAAATTAATCTAGATACTAATTTCACTTGTGAACCTAACATAAAATACCAAGTAAAATGTTAATTTGAAATAATAGTATCTGAACAGCTATGCAAATTCACACAGCTTATTATGTTTATGGACTAAGGCCTATGAAATACCAGTAAATAAAACAATTATGAACTATGCAGAACGTCTACTTCTGGCAATGTCATAATAACTGGAACTAAACTCACCCTGGTGGGATAAACCACCATAAAATTGTGGGGGAAAATGCATGAGGCAATTGTTTTCACACATTGGACAGCAGGGAGTGCAGACTGCAATTCTTGAGAAGAGGAAAACTCATGAGATGTGCCCTGTGATTGTTCTGGATCTCTACAGGAAGCTGCAGATCAAGCAGAGATCAGAGTATGTGGCTGCTTACATGAGTTTACCATGGAGCAGCCGCTACAGTGCAAACACAGGTAATAGAAGTCAAACAGCACTGAGAGACATCAGAGTTCCAGTACTAGCCAGAAAGGAGAAACCATCTGAGTCAAGAAAGGCCCTAAATTAGGAATAAGGTACACATGTATAGTAATACCTATACTAGCCTGGCCCTAGAAAAGTCAAAATCCAAGCCTCAATAATATTTGGCTTGCTATAAATCCACACTATCTCGGATCTCTATTCAAGATGTCAACCTGAAACAAACACCACCAAAACAATACTATTTAGGGGAATCATCCAATGTATCATTCAAAAGTTCGGTACACAATTAAAATTTGTTAGGTATCCCAGTAAACAGAACAATGTAACCTATAGTTTTAAAAAGCTTTTAAAAACTTACCCAACAGAGTACTGGATTTCAAACATAATAACACTAAAGCAACTTTTTGTATATTTGTGAAGAGAATATTCATCAACACATATGTTCTTTTGGATCAAATTAAGCATCCTTAAATATCCAAGCCTGATAAGCATGTAGTGAACATCCCTTTTCCACATATTTCTCTCTACTCCTGAATAAAATGATAAAGTTTGATTCATTTGCTTCACTCACAGTATGTCCTTTATTTATTATAAAAACATACATGCATTTTAATAATAAATAAAATGAAATTGAAAGATGAAAAAAAAGTTGATCTTTCTTTATTACCAAGTTCTTGATGCTACCCTCCTGAGCTAAGTAATATTTGTTGAAAAGAATTAAAGTCTTCTCTGAAACTTTGATTCAATTTCTCAATTTTCCTTTTAAAATTTTAATTGTATATCTGGATCATTTTTTCATTATTGAATATTTTTTCACATTAAAAGTCACATGCTCTTGCGTGGTTTGTTGTGTGTGTGTGTGTCTGTGTGTGTGTGTGTCTGTGTGTGTGTTGAGTTGTGTAAGTTCTTTATACATTTTGTATATTAACCCTTCATCAGATGTATCCAGGAATGTGTTCTCCCATTCAATGTGTTTTCTTTTTATTTTGTTGATGATTTCCTTTGCTATGCAAAAACTTTTTCATTTGATATAGTCCTACTTGTTTTTTTTTATTTTGTTTCCCTTGCTTGAGGAGATATATTTAAAAAAGTATTACTATGAGAGGTGTACATAATTTTACTATCCATGTTTTCTTCTAAGATTTATATGATTTTGAGTCTAAAATTTGTCTTTAATCCATTTTGAGTTGATTCTTTTGTTTGGTGTAACAAGGTGGTCATATAATTTTTTGCACAAATATGTCCAATTTTCTCATCACCTCTTACTGAATAGACTACCTTTAAACCATTGTGTGTTCTTGCCTCCTTTGTCCAACCTTAATTAACTATAAAGGTGTGGGTTTATTTCTGACCTCTCTATTCTGTTCAATTGCTCTCGATCTTTGCTTTTATGCCAGTACCATACATACTATTTTGATTACTATGGCCTTGTAGTATAGTTTGATATTAGGTAACATGATTCTTTCAACTTTGTTCCTCTTTCTCAACATCACTATTGCTGTGTGGAGCTTTTTGTGGTTCCACATAAATTTTTAAAGTATTTGTTTTAATACTATGAGTTATATCATTGGTTTCTTGATAGGAATTCCATTGAATCTACAGATTTCTCGGGATGGTATGGACATTTTAATGATGTTAATTCTTCCTATCCATGAACACAGTATGTGCTTCCACTTATTTGTATCTTCTTTAATTTCTTTCTTCAGTGCCTAATTATTTTCTGAGTACAGTTCTTTTACATCCTTGGTTTGGTTTATTCCCAGGCATTTTATTCTTTTTGAAGCAATTGTGAATGGGATTGTTTTCTTAATTCCCTTTTCTGATAGTTCATTATTGGCATATAAAAATTCAACTAATCTGAATATTAATTTTATATTCTGCTACTTTTCTGAACTCATTGATCAGTTCTAGTAGTTTCTTGGTGGATGCTTTAGGGCTCTCTCTATATAGTATCATGTTATCTGCAAATAATGACAACTTCTTCCTTTCCAATTTGGATGCCTTTTATTTCTTCTTCTTATCTGATTGCTGTGGCTAGGACTTCCAGTACTATGTTGAATATGAGAAGTAACAGTGGACATCCCTGTCTTCTCTATCTTAAGGGGAATGCTTGTAAGTTTTTCCCATTAAGTATAATGCTGGCAGTGGGTTTGTCATATATGGCTTTATTATGTTTAGGTATGTTCCCTCTGTTCTCACTTTGCTAAAAGTTTTGTTCATAAATCAGTGCTGAATTGTAGCAAATGCTTTTTCTGCATCTATTAATAAGATCATATGTTTTTTATCCTTCATTTTTTTTTCTGTGGAATATTTTTGGGAACTGCCCTGCCTGGTTTCAGGAGCTGTAACCCCCCTATGGCTAAGGATGAGTTGAGTGACCTTCAGACCATAAGCCAGTAAGGAGACAAAGCTTATCTCCCTGGCAGGGGCACCACCTCTGCTCCTTTTACTTCACCCTGCCTGGCCCCCAATGCTTCATCAGTTAGCCAATGATGGGTAAGACTCCTCAAGGGAGGGACAACTTAAGACAGGCATGATCACAGGAGGCCCCAGGGTAGGCCTTGGGGGCCACATAAAAGGGATGATGGACCCTCACCCTTTGGCTTTGACATAGCCTGAGTCCTCACTCTGTCTTGGAGAAGTCTCCTAGTCTCTTGGTTGCCTTACATCCCTTGCCTGACTTAAGCCCCAAACAATGCTTAAGCCTGAAACAGAGGAGTTCGAAGACGGCAGCTTTGCTTGAGGGACAGTGATTCTCTGCTTCTGTGCAGGGGAGAGAAACTCACGGATCAGTGGAGGAACAGAGCAAGTGGCCTAGGTTACTGAAACATTTTTGAAAACAGGACATCAAAAATTATAGTGGACATTGAAAAACCAGATGGTAAGGAGAGTGCTTCAGGGCAACAGGGACCCAGGGATCAGCTCGGGGACCAGGGGGGTTGCAGCCCCCAGGCCCTGTGCTCCCAGGTCTGCCTCAGGGCACTGGGGAGAGCGGAGTCACTGCTCCCCCCTGGACAAAGGAGGTTGAGCAACACAAGGGGGACCTTGTTGCTTGAAGGCACAGAGAGGGGAGTTGGACTGGGAGACAATCTCGCAGGGGCTATGAGCACCCACGCATAGCCCAGGGAGGGGTGAGTGCCTTCAGCCTGCAGGACAAGGGGTGGCCTGGACGTGGGCACTCCAGTGGGAGTATGGTTCTGTGGAAAACCCAGACCTCGCAGCCCTGAACAAGGAAAGGGCACAGGGGTTCTCAGGTTTCTGGAGCCTGTGGTGGTGGACTTGGGGAAGCAAGAGCCCCTTCAGGATTCCGGACTCCTGTGTTGTGAACCCAAAAGGGACTTGGTGCTTCTGGGGATCCTAGAGACCGAAACGGATAAATTGGTGGAAGTGTGTGCCCCTTCAAGATCCCCAGAGCTTGCACCGTGAATCCAGAAAAGATACAGGTGCTTCCTGAGAATATAGCACCCATCGCAGTGAAATTTGGGGGAAGGGAGCATCTCCTTGCGATCCCCAGAGCTTGCATCATGAACCTGGAAAAGACACAGGAGCTCTGCAGGGCCCCAGAGCCTGGTAGACCATGGCAGTAAGTTCCTCCAGAGAGAGAGCTCGGGAGTGGCCAGGGTCCTATAGGGGAAAGTCAGATTGGCTCTGGGGAGAATGCCCTGCTGGCTCTGGGGACAGTACCTGAGTGATTTACTGAGTTTTGACTGGGAAGAGTGATAAGCATTTCAAACGCCCCTCATCCTGCTGAAGCCAGCAAGACCAGAAAAACTGGTTTGGCCAGTTAGAAACCAACAAGAGGGTGGGGTTTTTTTTGTATCTCTCTCTCTTTCTTTTTTTTTTTTTTTTTTTTTTGGCTGTTGTTGGTTGATTCTATCTTGTTTTTAAATGACTTTTTATTTTTCAATTCTTATTATTTTGATATTTCTCAATCCCTTATGTTTCTCTTCCATTCATCCTAGTATTATTCCTTCCACTCCAAATTTATCTCTCCTACACTCCATATTCTGCTTTTCTTCCTTTTTTTTGAGCTTGCAAGTTACTGCTAATTTGTATTATATTTTTCTCACTTTTCTGACATTTTTTATTTTTAATAGTATTTTGGTATTCTTTTTCTTTATGTATAATCTTCTTTGCTTGGCTGGTTATACTGTCATTTGATAGGTTCCCCCTATTATCTCAGTCACAGTGTATTGATAATTTACTATCCTTCATTTGTGTTCCATTAGTACACCTCTCAAGGCTCTATACTCCTTATTCTTGTTATCTAGATCCCATAGATTCTGCCACATGATTATTGCTTTAATATAACTGTAAATAAGACCTAGTTCGTACACTTGTAAATATTACTCAACACCCCTCCCTGATCTCAGCCCACTTCGCAATTTCCTGAACTACATTATTGTGGAGATTTTCTCTATTCTTTTACACACTACTTCTATTTACTAATCTCTATTTTCCCACCCTACCTCAGAATCTGACCTCCCACAGCCTCACTAGCTTTCTAGATCCTACTAACAATCCTTTCATCCCCAAGAAGAGTCTTATCTTCTTTCCATCCTTTCTAAAATGTGGCTAATGGGGTGGAAGATCATGGTTAACACTATACATAGCCAAAGGATATCCCATCTCTTCTCTAATGGGTGCTACTGTAAATATAATAGAATACTGTCTTGCTGTCTTAAACCATTTCGCCTTACTCCAACAACTGATCACAAAAAAGAGTAGGGGGAAGCTGGGAACACCAGGATACACGAAGGAGACTGCACCGCTGAATCTCACAGGTATTCTACCACAGAGGTTCACACCATAATCACAGGGAAACAGAACAGATCAATTTAAGAAACAGAGGCTAACAAGAGTCTCATGAACAATGAGAAGACAAAGAAACAATCCCCAAATGAAGGGAAAGGAGGAAGCCTCAGAAAAAATGCTAAATGAAATAGAGGCAAGTCAACTATCAGATATTGAGTTCAAAACAATGATTATCAGGAAGCTCGATGAACTCACAATGAGCTACCAGAAACTGCAGGGAAGCTACAATGATCTCACTGCAGACAATATCGACATGAAAAAGGAAATAGAAACTATCAACAAGGGCCAAGAGGGAATGAAGAATACAATTTCTGAACTGAAGAACACAGTAGAAGGAAAGAAAAGCAGGATTAATGAAGCAGAAGACCGGATTAGTGAATTGGAGGACAAAGTAGAAAAGAACACCCAGAAAGAGCAAGAAAAGGAAAAGAGGCTCAGAAAGAATGAAGAGGGATTAAGAGAAATGCAAGACAATATGAAACGTAATAATATCTGTATAGTAGGGATACCAGAAGGAGAAGAAGAAGAGCAAGGCATAGAAAACCTATTTGAAAAAGTAATGATGGAAAACTTCCCTAATTTGTTGAGAGAAAAAATCATACAAATCCAGGAAACACAGAGAGTCCCAATCAAGAGGAACCCAAACAGGCTCACCTCAAGACACATCATAATTACAATGGCAAAATTTCAAGACAAAGAGAGAATATTAAAGGCAACAAGGAAAAAACAGGAAGTAACATACAAAGGAGCCCCAATAAGGCTATCAGCTGACTTCTCAATAGAAAGACTCCAAGCCAGAAGAGAATGGCAAGAAATATTCCAAGTAATGAGAATCAGAGGTCTGCAACAAAGGCTACTTTACCCAGCAAGGCTCTCAATCAAGATAGAAGGCCAAATAAGAAGCTTCTCAGACAAAAGAAATCTAAAAGAATACACCTCCACCAAACCAGCTCTGCAAGAGATGCTAAAGGGACCACTTCAAGGAAAGGAAGGAAAAGAGAGAGAGAGAGGAACACACATACATAAATGGCAATGAATAAGTACCTATCAATAATAACCTTAAACATAAATGGATTAAATGCTCCAATCAAAAGACATAGAATAGCTGAATGGATAAGAAAACACGACCCACACATATGCCGCCTACAAGAGACCCACCTCAGGATTAAAGACCTGCACTGGCTGAAAGTGAAGGGCTGGAAACAAATTTTCCAAGCAAATGGACAGGAAAAAAAAGCCAGGGTAGCAATACTCATATCAGACAAAATAGATTTCCAAAAAAGGGCCATAAAGAGAGACCCAGAAGGTCACTTCATAATACTCAAGGGAAGAATGCACCAAGAAGACATAAATGTTGTAAATATAGATGCACCCAACATAGGAACACCCAAATATATAAAGAAAATCCTAGCGGACTTCAAGAATGATATTGACAGTAACACAAATATAGTGGGGGATTTTAACACCCCACTATCAAAAATGGACAAATCTGCCAAACAAAATATCAACAAAGATATTGTGGTATTGAACAATAGCCTTGATGAAATGGACTTTACTCATATATACAGAGCCCTCCATCCCAAAGAAGCTAAATACACATTCTTTTCAAATGTACATGGAACATTTTCAAAAATAGACCACATGATAGGACACAAAACAAGCCTCAAGAATTTCAAGAAAATTGAAATTATACCAAGCATTTTCTTGGATCACAAGGGACTGAAGCTAGAAACCAACCCCAAGGAAAAAAAACCCAAAACATTCAAAATCATGGAGATTAAATAACATGCTATTAAATAATGAATGTGTCAAGAATGAAATTAGGGAAGAAATCAAAAGGTTTCTGGAAAGAAATGAAAATGAACCCACAACAACCCAAAACTTATGGGACACAGCCAAGGCAGCCCTGAGGGGGAAGTTCATAGTGATACAGGCCCACCTAAAAAAGTTAGAAACATTTCAAACAAACAACCTAACCCTATGTCTACAAGAACACAAGGAACAACAACAAAGACAGCCCAGAGCAAGCAGAAGGAAATGAATAACCAAGATCAGAGCAGAATTAAATGACATAGAGACTAAAAGCACAATTTTAAGGATCAATGAATCCAAGAGCTGGTTCTTTGAAAAGATAATTAAAATCAACAAACCTTTAAGCAGACTCATCAAGAAAAAAAGAGAGAAGGTCCAAATAAACACAATCAGAAATGAAAGAGGAGAGATTACAACAGATACCACAGACATACAAAGGATTATAAGAAATTACTATGAAGAACTGTATGCCAAGAAATTTGAAAACCTAGGTGAAATGGACAAATTTCTAGAAAAAATATAATCTTCCAAAACTCAATGAAAAAGAAGCAGAAAGCCTGAACAGACCAATAACAGCAAAAGAAATTGAAGCAGTAATCAAAAAACTCCCAACACACAAAAGCCCTGGACCAGATGGTTTCACAGGAGAATTCTACAAAGCATTTAAGGAAGAGCTAACCCCTATCCTTCACAGACTATTCCAAAAAATCCAAAAAGATGGAAGACTCCCAAACTCTTTTTATGAGGCCAACATCATCCTAATTCCAAAATCAGATAAGGACACAAAGAAAGAAAACTACAGGCCAATATCGCTGATGAACATTGAGGCTAAAATCCTCAACAAAATACTGGCAAACCGCATCCAACAACACATTAAAATGATCATACACTGTGACCAAGTGGGATTCATTCCAGGGATGCAAGGATGGTACAATATTCACAAATCAGTAAATGTAATACAACACATAAACAAAAGCAAAGACAAAAAACCACATGATCATATCAATAGATGCAGAAAAAAACATTTGATAAAGTACAGCACCCATTTATGATTAAAAACACTCAGCAAAGTGGGAATAGAGGGAGCATTCCTCAACGTAATAAAGGCCACATATGAGAGACCTACAGCCAACATCATACTCAATGGGCAAAAATTAAAATCTTTTCCACTAAGATCAGGAACAAGACAAGGCTGTCCACTTTCACTACTTCTATTCAATATAGTACTAGAAGTTTTAGCCACAGCGATCAGGCAAGAAAAAGAAATAAAAGGCATCCAAATTGGAAAGTAGAATACAAAACTGTCACTGTTTGCAGATGACATGATAGTATGCATAGAAAATCCTATAGACTCCACCAAAAAAACTGCTTGACCTAATAAATGAATTTGGCAAAACAGCAGGATACAAAGTCAATATCCTGAAATCAAAGGCATTTCTGTACACCAACAATGAAACAACAAAAGCAGAAATCAAGAAAAAAAAACCCATTTAAAATAGCAAAACAAAAAATAAAATATCTACTAATAAACCTAACCAGAGAGGTAAAAGACCTGTATTCAGAAAACTACATAACACGGAGGAAAGAAATCAAGGAAGACACAAATGGAAACATATACCGCGTTCATGAATTGGAAGAATTAATATCATCAAAATGTCCATACTACCCAAAGCAATTTACACATTCAATGCAATACCTATTAAAGTACCAATGGCATATTTCACAGACATAAAACAAACACTTCAAAAGTGTATATGGGATCATAAAGGACCCTGAATAGCTGCTGCAATTTTAAAAAGAAGAGTAAAGTAGGAGGGATCACAATACCTGGCACTAAGCTATACTACAAGGCCACTGTAATCAAAACAGCCTGGTACTGGCATAAAAACAGGTGCATGGACCAATGGAACAGAACAGAGAGCCCAGAAATAACCCCAAGTCTCTATGGTCAATTAATATTTGACAAAGGAGGCAGCAACATAAAACAGAGTAAAAATAGCCTCTTCAACAAATGGTGTTGGGAGAACTGGACAGCTACATGCAAAAAAATGAAACTACAGCACCAACTTACACCTTATACAAAAATAAATTCAAGGTGGATAAAACACTTAAATATAAATCGTGACACCATTAAAGTCCTAGAGGAGAACATAGGTAGGAAAATCTCAGATATTTCATGCAGAAACTTTTTTACTGACATGTCCCCTAGAGCAAGGGACATAAAGGAAAGAATAAACAAATGGGACCTCATCAAAATAAAAAGCTTCTGCATAGCTAAAGAAAGCAGTATCAAAATAAAAAGAGAACCAACTGTATGGGAAAACATATTTGCCAATGATACCTCAGACAAGGGCTTAATCTCCAAAATATATAAAGAACTTACATGACTACACTCTAAGAAGACAAGCAACCCAATTCAAAAAATGGGCAAAGGACTTGAACAGACATTTCTCCAAGGAGGACATTCAGAAAATCCAAAGTCACATGAAACAATGTTCAATATCGCTAGCTATCAGAGGGATGCAAATTAAAACCACAATGAGATACCACTTCACACTGGTCAGAATGGCCATCATGAACAAAGCAACAAACAACAAGTGTTGGAGAGGTTGTGGAGAAAAGGGGACCCTAGTGCACTGTTGGTGGAACTGCAGACTGGTACAACCACTATGGAAAGGAGTATGGAACTTCCTCAGAAAACTAAAAATGGATCTGCCTTTTGACCCAGCAATTCCACTGCTGGGACTATATCCTAAGAACACTAAAACACCAATACAAAAGAACCTTTGCACCCCGATGTTCACAGCAGCACAATTTACAATAGCTAGGTGCTGGAAACAACCTAGATGCCCATCAGTAAATGAATGGATCAAAAAACTATGGTACATTTACACAATGGAATTCTATGCAGCAGAAAGAAAGAAGGAGCTCCTACCTTTTGCAACTGCTTGGGTAGAGCTGGAAAACATTATGCTAAGCAAAATAAGCCAGGCAGTGAAAGCATATGCCAGGCATAAGCCAGGCATATGATCTCACTTTTAACAGGAACCTAAACAACAAAACAAAGAAACAAGCAAAATATAACCAAAGACACTGAAATAGAGGACAGGCTGACAGTGACCAGAGGGGAGAGAAGAGGGAATTTCAGGGGAGAATGGGAAGGGTTCACGAGATCAAACTTAAAGGACACATAGTCAAAAGCTAGGGGGAGGGTGGCCATGGGAGGGAAGTGGGGAGGGTTGGGTGGGTGGGCTGGATTGGGAGTGAAAGGGAGAAAACTGTACTTGAACAATGATAAATAAAATAAAACAGAATAAAATAATAAAATAAAATAAAATAAAATAAAATAAAATAAAATAAAATAAAATAAAATAAAATAAAATAAAATAATAAAACAATTAAAAAAACAATGACGGTGATGGGTGCAGCCCTGTGCTGCAAAGGGCAGGTCCCCTAGGGTGATCAGGCCTAAGAAAAAATATGTAAAATTCTATGAAATCTGTTTTGTTTAGAATGCTCTCAATTAATTGAGAAGGGTCCAAGCAGGAAGTGAGTTTGTTCCCCAAAGTTTTATGGCCATTTCACTATCTGACCCTGACTCAAAATAGGCCCTCAGAGTTCTTTGTATGTTATCTATTGTTTGATCCTTACTGCCTGATAATGATTAATGAGCTTTACATATACACCCTGTATTCCTATGTAAATTGAACTCAATAAAAGACTCTCAAGGCAAGAGTCTGGGTCCTCTCCCCTTGAGAGAGAAGCTGCACCATCCCTTTTCCTCCACAGGACTCAGTAGTCCATGTGAATTTATTTCATCTCATACATAATCTCAAGGACACTACGGGTCAGTGTCCTCATCAGAATATCACATTTATTGATTTGTGAATGTTATGCCAACCTTGTATCTCCAGAATAAGTCCCACTTGATCATGGTATATAATCTTTTTGTTGTACAAAAATGGGCAAATGACCTCAATAGACAGTTCTCCAAAGAGGACATACAGATAGCCAATAGACATATGAAAAGATGCCCAACAAAACTCATCATCAGAGAAATGCAAATTACAACCACAATGAGATATCATTGCACACTGGTCTGAATAGCTATCATTAATAAATCAATAAACAACAAGTGCTGGTGAGAATGTAGAGAAAGGAGAATACTTTTGCACTGTGATGGGAATGCAGATTGGTGTAGCCACTGTGGAAAATAGTATGGAGATTCCTCAAAAAAATTAAAAATGGAACTGCCTTATGATACAGCAATTCCACTTCTGGAAATATATCTGAAGAAACCCAAAATATTAATTTGAAAGAATATAAGCATCCCTGTGTTCATTGCAACATTATTTACAATAGCTAAGATTTGGAACCAGCACAAGTGTCTGTCTGTAGATGAGTGGATAAAATAACTATGGTAAACTTACAAAATGAAATGCTACTCAGCCATAAAAAAAGAAGAAAATTTTACCCATAGTTACAGCATAGATGGACCTAGAGAACATTATGCTAAGTAAAATAAGCAATTCAGAGAAAGACAAATACCGTATAATTTCACTCATATGTGGAATCTAATGAACAATGAATTAACAAGCAAAATAGAGATAGACTCATAGAGAGCAGGCTAACAACTCTTTGGGAGTAGGTGAAGGGGTGGAGGGATTGAGCAAAAAAGAAAAAAGACTCATGAATATGGATGACAGGGTAGTGACTGCACGTGGGAGAAGGGTGGGTGGAGGTTGAAGAGAGTATAAAGGGGATAAGTGGTAATAGAAAAAATACAATAAAATTTGTTTATAAATAGTCACAAGTTAGAATTATTTTACAAACAATAAAGTATATTCTCTTCAGCTTACTGGTACATCAGTAAACAAATTCTACTTGTGTCACTTAAACTATTCTAAAATCTCATTTTCAATAACTTTAATATTAACATACGTCTGTGTTGAGGAATCTCTACTTTTTCTAGCCCTTTAGTGGCTCTGTTTGTTCTTACCATCATATATGGCCAACTTTTTTTTTTTTACTTTAAAACATTTGTTTTGATCCTGTTCACAAACTGTTTACATACTTTAGTAAAATATTTATTGGTAATAATTTTCTTTTACTTTAAACAAACTCATTAAAATATTTATGAGTCAAATGTATTTTAGCAAAAAAAATTAAACTTCTGAAAAATTATAAAAACTCTAATATAATTTTATCTTGGGCTGGTTTTGTCAAATTTTTCATTAATACATATGTATTCTGATAATTTTAAATGTCACTTGAAACCACATGCTTTTGGATCTAAGAAATGAAATATTATTTCAAACTCCTCTTGTCTAGCCCTCTACCTTGTAACTGATATTATCATAAAAGCAAGTTAAGTCAATTGAAGTGATTTGTTATGACTATTTAGCAGTTATTAAGAAACCAAGCTTTCTAATTCATACCACATGCTAAAACAATGCCTCCCACTTGTTTCATCTTTGAATATCAACAATTCTACTTACAGTCACTCCAAAAATCTAGTATTTATAGAAAATCAACCAATTACAAATATCACTTTATGCTTTGAGCTATTCCAACCTGATAAAAATGTTGTTGACATTGAAGGAGTTCAAAACATGCCTCAGCAAGATGTGCCACTTAGACTTGTGGATTATTTTGAGCTGAAGGCAATAGAGACACTGCATGCTCAGGGGAACTTCTACCCCTCCTTTAACTACCTAGAAAAATCTAAATTAGGGGCCTTGTCCATAGGAAGAGTCATTACCAGAAATAACTTTTTATCACCCATCAACACGGCAGGGCAAAAATCTAATTACTGAACATCTGCTCTTCTTATCATCTGCAAGTGACCTTCCTTCTCTCTGAAAGGTGTGTTACCTCATGCCTTGGTTCAGAATGCCATATACATTTCATTTTACCTTTCTGTCTCTGAACCTCTCATGTATATGGGGTTCCCACATGTATGGATTATGTGAAATTAAATTTGGTTAATTTATTTCTTGCTAATCTGTTTCTTATAGATTTAATTATTAGACCAGTCAATAGAAGGTTAGGTAAAAAATGTTGTTTCTCCTGAACTACATAGAAAACATAATGCTAAAAAACAAGTTTACATTAATTTCTTAAAGTTTTTAAATTAATCATATTTCTAAAAAAATATGAAATTATCTATTATACATTGCACATGCACGTATATAAAAAGATGTATGTACAGACACACAGATAACTGAACCTGAGTGAATGCATGTGTTGAATTGGGAAGTCAACATAAGCAGTTTATTATATCAATTTAAAGTGGTAAATTTATTACCTTATCTAAATGTTGTCCTAATGATCATACAAATTGATATTATATGCTTAGTGGACTTGGTAACAGCTCATGCAATCTTTATATCTAGGTCATTAATTCAAATCCAGTTTAGGATGCAACTACTTAAATCATTACTGATTTTGAGTTTTTCAATGTTCTATTACAAATAGCAAATGTTTTGCTTTTAATTTCATTTGAAACTATATTTGGACATTGATAATGCATTATTTTTCCTGCATTTATCTTCATCTGGTTCTGTATTTCTTATGTAAATAGCTAAACAGAAAATAAAATGTAATTAATAAACTTATTGTATAGTAGTAATTGTTTTCAATTCCATCTTTTAAAAAATGCTGTAAGGGAAGCCTGTAGATCAAATTCTGATATTTCCTAGACTAGAAACATAGACACAAAATCAAAGAAGAGGTCTAATTATTAGTTCTTTCAAAGTGGGAATAACAATTATCACAGGATTTTTTAATCTTTTAAAATATATTTTGTTGATTATGCAATTATAGGTGTCCCATTTTTTCTCCCCTTTATTCCCCTCCACCCTGTAACTCCCCCATTATTTCTCCCCCTCCCACCACCATTCCCCCACCTTAGTTCATGTCCATGGGTCATACATATATAAATTCTTTGGCTTTTCCATTTCCTATACTATTCTTAACCTCCACCCTGTCTATTTTCTATCTACCATTTATGCTACTTATTCTTTGTACCTCTTGCCCCTCTCTCCCACTCCTACTCCCCCCTGATAACCCTCCATGTGATCTCCATTTCTGTGGTTCTGTTCCTGTTCTAGTTGTTTGCTTACTTTGTTTTTGTTTTTGTTTTAATTTTGGTTGTTAATAGCTGTGAGTTTGTTGTCATTTTAGTGTTCATAATTTTGATCTTCTTTTTCCTAGATAAGCTCCTTTAACATTTCATATAAGGGCTGGGTGATGATGAACTCCTTGAACTTGATCTTAGCTGGGAAGCACTTTATCTGCCCTTCCAATCTAAGTGATAGCTTTGCTGGGTAGAGTAATCTGGGATGTAGGTCCTTGCATTTCATGACTTCAAATATTTCTTTGTAGTCCCTTCTTGCCTGAAAGGTTTCTTTTGAGAAATCAGCTGATAGTCTTATGGGCACTCTTTTGTAGGTAAATGTTTCCTTTTCTTTTGCTGCTTTGAAGATTCTTTCCTTATTTTTAATCTTGGGTAATGTAAGTATGATGTACCTTGGTGTGTGTTTCCTTGGGTCTAACTTCTTTGGGACTCTCTGAGCTTTCTGCACTTCCTGGAAGTCTATTTTCTTGACCAGATTGGGGAAGTTCTCCTTCATTAGGATTGTTGAGACACTAGGCACATGTAAAGATGCTATGGTGGCTGAGTTGGGGGGAGAACAATTCTCTATACCCTGACATAGGTCATAGCTTTTCTAAACTTGAAGAAGTGCTAAGTGACTATAGTTTTTATGTAAAAGGAATGGTTCTGAGGTAGAAAGGATGGAAAGACATATCTGCAAATAAAAGGCACTGAAGGGTGACACACTATAAAGAAAGCAGAAAATTCTTACTAGCATATTTAGAAAAACTGAACCACAGTACAAAACTAACATATACAATTAATAGATATTCATCAGGTAGCCATGAGGTTCTCATTTTAAGGTAAGAGAATCAACTGAGCAAAGATATCATGAAGATATACAAAGTCATAGGTATTTCCAACTCACCAAAGGTATAGAAAGTACCTATTTTGTTTTGGGTTTTGTTTCATAACAAAATCTTACAGGAACCAGTTAGGAAGGCAAGAGAACTACTTACCAAATTAATAGTAAGAGAAATCACACATACATTAAAAATAACATAATTTGACCACACCTGAGCTAGCATTCAAGTTTATAAGCTCAGTATTTCTAATGATAACACAGCAAAAATGAGTCATGTTGTATGTGTGAACAAAGAAGCAGCTATTTTTGTTTTCTCATTTTAATTTGCTTCTCTGTATGGTAAACTTGTGTGTTATGTTTGTAAATTAGATTCAATCTAAATGTATATGTGAGATGGGAATTTGGCAGTCCTCAAACTTCTGTGGATTTTATACATATGAGATTTGCTATGTATGATATAAACTTCTTGCTTAAACTTCCTACTTTTTTATTGACTTCCTGTTTGCATAGTGCTTAGAAAAATTATCCTAGTAGGTGTTTGAACAGCTTGAGATCAGTTGACCTGAGAACCATTTTTCTGTGATCTAAGCACTTGGCTAGAGTTAAACATTCAAATAGTTTGATAGCTGACATCCTTTTTAGTCTCCAACTGTTATCCCTATTTTTTAAAGCTAGTAATGTAACAGGGATTTTAAGGGTCTGCATCATTTCTAAAATACAATGATTTTTTTAAACAGCACTTTAATTTACATGGGCATTTCTACTCACCACAGTCTAGTAAATCTGCAAACCCACAATTACAAAGCAAGACAGTAATTTCATAGTGCTAGTCAAAATTTTATTTCTATAAATTGTTAAGTGTAGGATATTAACTTCTGCCCAGAGATTAATTAATTTAAAAGAAAAATAAGTGTATTAAGTGCAAGTTAAAAGGTGTGCTTAAAGCTTTTAATGTAAGGATTCAAACTATCATCTTTTCCTAGCCTAGTGGAATTATAATTAACAAAAATACTTGTCATTTTATTATACATAGGGTTGTCTTTTAAAAGTATATGCAATGAGAAAAGTATGTAGGTATACATTTAAAGTGTAATAGTGTACAACAATCATTATAAAGTAAGGAAAGCAATGCTATAAAAATGAAGAAAACATTCTTCAACACATCATGGAAGTTATTTTCAAAGCCTGGCCCATTAGGTTAGAACCACAAGTTTCTAGATATATGCCCACATTTGCATGAACATAAATATTTTACATTCTTCTGATGGTATGATATACATCTTAGAATGAACAGTTGCACAGGCACTGAGAGAAACAGAAAAAAAGAAGTGACCTGCTGAATTATGTGAAGTCAAGTCTCTTGGAGGATAGAAAGCAGATCTTACTGAGTAGATATATAGTTTATCTATGTTCTCATAGAGATTTGCTGATCCAGAGACCCACTGGGATATTGGAGTAAATTCATGCAGCTGGTACAAATTCAGATTTTTGCCAATTCTATTCTCTCTTATGCTTTCATTGTTGGAATAATGACATGTCTAGGTAAAGGTTGGGTACAAAAGTTGAACAAAGTTCTTTGGGAAGAAGTGACTTTATGGCGCTTGTGAGATTCAAGAATCATTTTCACTCTTAGTGCAGCTTTTCTACTGGGCCTATAACTATTTTGGAAATGTCTATTACCTTCTAATTGTGATGAAAGCCCTTAGGAGGATAAAAACGTAGTTATTTTGCTAAGTCGCCTGGATTTGGGCTACTGTGAAAGTATTCATTTTTTCTAGTATTTTTGCTTCAAAAGAGGATCAGCACATGAGCTTGAAAGGGGTCAACAAACCCCTTTTCCTGTAAAGGACAAGAGAATAAATATTTTAGGCTTTTGTAGGCCATACGGTCCCTGTTATGGCTACTCAACTCTGCCTCTGTAGTGTGAAAGTAGCCCTAGACAATACATAAACAAAGGAAAGTGTCTGTGTTCCAATAAAACTGTAACTATAGACACTAAAATTTGAATTGTATATAATTTTTACATTTCACAATATACCATATTTTTTGACTATAAGACATAGCCCCCCACAAATTTGGGAGGAAAATGCAGTGGCAACCCTGCTCCTGCTTCCTGTGATCCCATTCCACCGCCACACCCCCACCCCACAGCAAGCTAGGTAAGCTACATTCGGACTATAAGACACACCCCCTTCTCCCCCCAATTTGGGGGGGAGTGCATCTTATAGTCCAAAAAATACGGTATTCTTGTTTTTTTTCAACCACTTAAAATATAAAAATGATTCTTATCTTGTGGACTGTGCAAACCCAGGTGGTGTGCTGGGTTTGGCTCATGGGCTATAACATGCCCATTTTTTATTAGATATTAAGTTCTATTTCAATGTTTTGCTAATTAGCTCCTAAGTGTGTCATAATCCTGGCTTATATTTTAGCTGAAGAGAATCCCAATTCACTGAAGCAGTTAATATTGAGTTGCAATTTAAAAACGTGAATGTCGCCCTGGCTGGCATAGCTCAGTGGATTGAGCGCGGGCTGGGAACCAAAGTGTCCCAGGTTCAATTCCCAGCCAGGGTACATGCCTGGGTTGCAGGCCATAACCCCCAGCAACTGCACGTTGATGTTTCTCTCTCTCTCTCCCTCCCTTCCTTCTCTCTCTAAAAATAAATAAAATCTTAAAAAAAAAAACAAAAAAAAACCATGAAAGTCCTCAAAAAGACTCAAGTTCTAACTACTAGGCTAACCCATTAAATGGCTACCATTACTGTGTTTATATACTTGACAAATAAGATACTTTTTATGCCATTAGTTCTAAGAAATTACAAAGCTTGCCATGAATTAGAAGAAACCTTAGCCTCTTAGGCACCAATGAGATAGTACAGTTGAATACTTTATAACATGGCCAGTGGGATCACTGGTTAAGATTTTCCATTGAGCCTTTTAGACAGTCTTTCACAATGAAGACTGTCACTCCTCATTTACATTTGATATTTTTATTTTGTTTTTAATTCTGCTTCCTAAGACATTATTGAAAGTATAAAAAATTATAGCCCTTGCTGGAAACAAAGGGAGGACATGGTGTCAAGACAGTGAAGCCAGTAAGCTGCTTCTGTGTGTATGGTATCTGCTGAATAAATCAAATGCAAGTTGTCAGGGGTGTACTTTTGCTCTAAGTGTTTCTAGTAAGAGAATCATTTCCAGCTAACCCCTCATTAAAGAGAAAGAAAGTGAGAGAGATAGATCAAGTAACTTGTAAAGTCATCAGCAGTGTATATTTGTTTTTAACTTGCCTTGCAGACTAAAGGAAAGGTATACCCCTGCCTACCAAGGCTCAGATAAACTCAGATTCCCTCTCTGTGCCCCTTACTCTCAGTTTCTGACATACATCATATACCCAAGGAATATTCTTAAATGAATAAACTGAAATTGTAGATTCACTTTAAACCAGCTTTAATACCCATCTGTGACTTCCTGGAGGTTTTCTTCTTCCCAGAAATGTCATTCTTGTGAGCCTTGTATCCTCATCAGAACTATGTCACATGAGCACTTAATGCAATACCTGGGATACAGAAAGTGTTCAACAAACTTTTAGCTATAATTATTGTCTCCAAATTCTGTTTCTCATAAGTCTAGACATTTTGTTTAAATGCATGTGAAGTAAGTTGAAATAAGCTCATAATGGTTTAGTGTGTGTTTTTACTAGCTTTATACTGTAAAAGAGGCACTCAGATGTGCATTTCAGTTTTAAAAACTAAGATGCTGAGAATGTTTTTAAGATGATAAAATTTTCAAAAATCCTTCAGATCCTATCATCCAATAAGTTATCTTTAAGACTGTCTATATATAAACATCACATAAATTAATGAATAAATATATGTTTTCTATGTCAATTGGAGCATACATTTTAAAACCTAAAATCTTTTCAAAAACACAGTTATCAAAACAACTTTATGACTTAGATACGATGCATAACACCTCTATTGAGCAGAAGGAAAACCAACTCATAGATATATTAAGCCATTTTCCCAAGATCACAAAATTTATAAGCAGCATTGCCACAATCATAATGTAAGTAGTCTGACTGCATGGTTCTCACTCCAAACCAGCACAAGAACTCACATAGCAAGATTGACTTAATTACTGTGACATTAAAATCCCATGCATTAAAATAATTATTTCATATAAAATGCCTATATATTGATGACACAACCTAAAGCTTAGGTTTCCCCTGAATTTTTTCATTGAGCAAATAATACCAGATTAAGATATGAAAAAATTCAAGCATAAAATATTTATCGAGCATCTACTATGATCCAGGGTTGGTCCAGACAGTTTAAGTGTATTAATCAACAAAATAGACAAAGATCCATGATGCTGAGGAGCTCACAGTTTAGCAGGTAATTTTAGTTGTCTTCAAATTCTCTTCCCTATATTAGACAAGATATTTTAAGAATTTCTGTATGATAAACAAAACCGATACACAGATATAATCATCGTCCTAAAACTGATATCCAATTTTGAGGCAAATGAGATTACATTCCTATTTTAATCACCATCATAGTATCCGTTAGTAGTGCTTTCCTGCCTCATTTTTTTAACAGCTGCTAACCATTACACTTTATTGCCAGTGAAGGGGAAAGCTAAGCAGCTGCCTCTCCAACCACAACCAGCTATTTTGCTATGATCACTTGGTTTAGCTTTCCCTAAAAGAAGTAAGGTCTACCCTCAGGAAGGCAGACAGAAAATCAACATTATTATTTCCATTGCTAGCCTTTCTTAGAAGTTCTAAAATTTATATTCATTTCACTCCTAAAATCATTTTACTCATTCCATCACTTTCAGAGTTAATTATAATGTAAAAAGAATATTTTTTCTTTGCTTACATTTTAATATCTATAAAGATTTCTAAATTAAAATAATATTTATAAATAATAATATAATATTTAAAGAAGTTAAATGGTTTTTTTTTAAGATATGGGGAAATGAATTGTTCTGGTTTATAATCTAAATAATCCTTAATAGTTTTTATAAAATAGCAGATTATTAGTGCAAAAACCCCTACAAATCTAAATTTCAAGAAAAACTTTATTTGTTATAAACAAATAACCTAAACAAAAAATGTTAGTTAATATTAAGACATTTGAAGTCTTATTTAGACTATTTGAACTTTTTACATCATTTACAATTTCAGATAAGGGAGCAAAAATGCCAAGGAGTTGTTGTGACATATGCAGAGCAACACAGGCTTTGAATCTGAAAGACTAGCTTTGAATTTGACTTTGCAACTTTAACAGGCTGGTCTGGGGCTTTGGAATACATTGTCTGAGCCTTAATTTTATTATGTGGAAGACAGATAATGATGCTGTATCCATGTACATAAAGCTCTCCTCAAAAATAAGTATTTACTCTATGGTAGATATAATTATTTATGAGAAGAGTGCTGGATTGGAAAAAGATTTTTAAAATCCTTCAAAGAAAGATATAAAAATGCTTACTCTGAGAACGTATGTTTTATGTGGTTAAAAATTTTTTGAGGAACAAATGATGGTAACAGACTGATTCAAACCATGGCAGGATCTCTGACTATATGCCAAGAAGTGTGTCATAATAGTAGCCTTTTGAAAAGCAACTTTTAGTCAAGCACTGATAGAAACTTTTACATATGTTCTGCCAGGTATCCCTCAAAATAAATTGAGTCACATAGCCAGTGCATGGAAAGACCAAGAAAAGAGCACATGCAAAGCCCCTGTGCCTTCTCTTGCACCTCTGTGTGCAGCTGCTAACACAGAACAACAGTAAGTGGATTCCAAAATATTGGGGTAAAAAAGTTTTACTTTCTAGAAAAAAAGATAGTTATTAGAGTAGTCTTATCTGATCAAGAAAAATATATATTTTCATCATTATGTTTCCAACAGGACAGAGCTGGTCTAATATATAGGTCTCTTGAACGACCCTTGTCTTTGATATGAGAAGAGAGAATTTGCAGAATGAAACTTCCCAGCAGCCCACTGCCTTATAAATATTTGTTTTCAAAACAGAGCATGGCTAAGAATCCACTGATTTCTTAATATAGAAATAAGAATAATTTTATGAAATTGGTGTAATGCAGGGGTGTCAGACTCATTTTCACTGGGGGCCAGCCACATCAGCCTCGCAGTTGCCTTCAAAAGGCCAAATGTAATTTCATCTCCTTAACAGTTAAGGAGTAGTTACATTTATACAGTCCTAAAATTATTTCAGCTCTTTGAGGGTAACTATGAGGTTGATGTGGCCCCTGGCGAAAATGAGTTTGACACACCTGGGGTAATGGATCTGAAAGCATCCCTCAGAACATTGTGTCCCAAATATAGTTTGTTAATTTATAGCCTTTTAGAATTGAAATGTTTTTTTAATGATTTACAATTTTAAAGTTAATTTTCTGGTTTCAAGCATTCTATTTTAATTTTCAAATTATGAAAAATGTAATAATATAAGAAAATTGAATTAACAATGAGATTTCACTTTTATTATGTAGAATTATTTTCTTATAACTTATATTAGAATTTTAAGAGTTAGTAATTGTTTTTCACTAATATATTCTGCATACTTCCTAAGCATTAGGAAAATTTGCAAAGCATTGTCAGATTTTGTTTGTACAAATGCAGTCCTTTAATTTTCTTAAACTTTCTTGACATTTGGACATGATAACAAAATAATTTTGGGGCTGTGTATTTTATCTTATACCAACTTGAATCTAATAGAGGTTATATGGATACATTTTTATTTTCCTTTGCCATACATTATGACTTATATAATTCTTTATAATATTGAAATTCTGTAATTCCTCTATTGCTTCCCAAAATATAATATATACTCAAATCAAACAAAACTAATGAATATTAGCTTTAATATTGTTTCAAATTTATGTTTCTTTTGGACTTTAAAAATCACATTTCACATCTTTATAACACACATCCATGGATCTTTGATTTTGTTGGATTATTTATCCATGTGTGCTGGGCTCAAGAAGGAACCATAAAAAAAAGAACTGCACTTGTTTCAATGACTATTAGTGGGGGGAAAAGGAGTATGATTTTACATTTTCACCCTCTTTCCATATGAAAACAAACATTGAGAATTGTAGATAATTTCATTTATCTTAACAGAGTAAGACTATCAGGAATATGTAACTACTTAATATATATATACACACACATATTTGAATGTATTATTTTAAGTAAAATCATAATTTAATAGGAGGCTATCAAACTGCTTCAAAAAACAAAACATATTTGACATGGGATTATAGCACCATTTCCATATTTTGGATGTTCTCAATTTATTATTTCTGGTGATTCAGTAATGCAAAAGTGGCCTTTCTTGGTAAACACATCACCTCAGAACTGTAATAGATGTACTCCGTGTCATTTCCTGCATTACGTGTGTGGGTTGCGGTTGTTGCTTGAGTTCCCATGACTATTGAGTGAGGAAGTCGGGTATAATTCCTGGCAGTGTAGTGGTAGTTTATCCATTACATTAAAGAGCAGGTCATATTTCAAAATGTTTTTCTGAGATCATTGCAAAAATGAAAAACAAATGGCAGGCTTATCAGCTCTCATTACCAATTGCCCGGTAAATGTTTAAAAAAACACATATAAACTAAAAATAGTCACAGGAAGAAATAATTCCTCTGACAAATTGTTGGGCTGTTTACTTAGTGTGCTAAGTAATATATTTTTGATCAAAGATAAGCAGTTTAAAAGTTACGTTTATGTTGTCATTGGGGGGGATAGGGAGGAAATTGCTATTCCCTGAAGGCTGATGTACCTTGTAAAACAATCTATCTTCAAACCAGAATGAAAGAGAGCCAAAAACAGCTCTGAATTACATGATGAGACCCTGGAGATGTTGTTCATTACACAATTTTCTGTAGCAGTTTACAGATGTCTCATTTTGTGGGTCAGATTAGGCACTTTATATTTTTGTGTTTTAAATTATGTTGCATAGCATTGGTTATAGTTCTTTCATGATTTCTGCCACTATTTTTATGTAAACAGCACAATGTCTGTTTTGAACAAACCTTTACATTGCACCCCTTGCTGTTTCAAAACTGTGACTGATGAAAGAGCTTCTGCACTGTGGCTCTGAAGCAAGTAAGGTACTTATTAGAAAATGGTCCTTTTATAGAGTGCATCCAACTATAACATCGGAAGGCTGGACTTGTAACCACTTTAGAGAGAAAGTACCCAAGAGTACACGGTGAGCTGATCAGCAAAATGCCAACTCCAAGCTTCAATGAGGCAGCAATTTCAAATGACCCATTTGGCACATTTTATTTTAAGGATGTAATCCTATAGCACATACATAGTCTTTGCTAAAGTTAATAAAACTTCCCTTGCAAGGTAAGGAGTCCTGCTCACAAAATGCTTTTCTTTACAGATGTGTTCAAAACTCGAGTTTTTGGTTTTAATTCAGGTTGTATTCAGGCAATGAAGATTCTAACAAGGAAAACTTCCTAATTTTTTCTTAGTTTGGGGAAAAAGATTCATTATGCCTTTGAAAGTATTATATTTTCATAATCATCTGCAATGCTCATTAGTCTTATTATATCTGAAGTACTTGTATTTGTTAAAGGAGAAGCAGCTGAGATAAAAGATATTTGAAAGTGAAATCATTACACATTTGAGTCAGTGCCTTTTTCAAACTAGAAGCCTGTTCTATTGCTCTTAATGAGCTGGTGCCCCAAACACTGAAAATGAATTCATATTTCTTAACCTCTTTTGAACCTCTGATTTAAACTGGTGTGCTTGCATAAGAAAAAAATGTCAATACTGATTTTCCTCATTTTGGGGAACAACTGTTAATCTCCAAAATACTTGTTAATAGTATTTAACCAGGTCTCAAAAAGTAATATATTTATTGAATAGGATTCTAAAAAAATCTATGTTTAGTCAGTATTTTTATGTTTTTAGGATTAATTATGTGCAATACAACCCATAAACACCTGTTAAGCATGGGTGCTTAAAATTTAAGAAGATATTTACATGTTCAAATTAAAAGGTAATATAATAAAAGCATGTTAAATGAAATACACGAGATACAGTGGGTACAAGTAAAACTGGGGAGAGTTGGATAAGATTTGAGGGGTTGTATCAACATTAAAATCTTGTCCTGACATCATATTATACTTTGCAATTGGCAGGGAGTAGATAAAGTGTATGTAGGATCTTTAATTATTCTTTCAACTGCTGTGTATGTGCAATTATTTCAATAAAATAAAAATAAAAATTTTCAACTTAAAAATAAATGTTACACATTATTATTTTCTCTACAGCCTCTACTTTTTACATAAGGGATGGAATTTTTTTTTACAAAAAACATTCTAGATATTTTATTGGAAAATATATGGTAACAGACTATGTCCTAAATTGAGTGAACTAGTAGACATACTTTAATTATGAAACTTTCAAAAGTAATAAAATATAATGTTAATTTAGTAGGAGAAAGAGGAAGATAGAAAGGTTCAATGTTTGAAAAGAGAAAATTTCTCATTCCCATATACATTTTTACAGTATCTAGTAAAATCATTGTTATAAAGCCACCAAAAGCTACATGTTGGTGTTGATTTGATTTTAAAATAATGCAAGCCAGCTTTATATCCTATTTTGTAAATGAAAAGAAACATGGGACAGGGGAATGCTTGCACTATAGTTCTAGAGTTGGAAGAAAGCACCGCTCTTAATTAAGCAGCACTAAAGTGATAAACAGTGCTATAGGAAAAGTATTAGATCAGAATAAATGAAAACATTTCTGCTTTAATACTTTCCTTTTGGTGACCTAAACTATGCTAATTTGCTTTGATAAATTGTGACAGACACTGTCAACTTAAATGGTCGACATACTTCTTATTTAAACAGTACCATTTTTGCAAGCAATAATTTTAGATATGTTTAAGACATAGCTCCTTTTGTGGAAATAATATTCAAATAAGCTCTATCCAAGTCCCCCGAGCCTATAACATTTTGTGGCTAGTTTCTGGAGTGAGCAGGGTGGATGGCAATGAGTTCCAGCAGCATGTTAAACAGGCAAACTTCAGGATTCTTAGAGTCACACATTCTACTTTGATTAAGTAATAAAATTATAATTACCACTAATTCATTTAAGATGGTCAAGTGAGCTGTTTAAGCAGAAGATTCAGAGCCTATAATATTTTTAGGTGCTTTGTATTTCACTAATATTTTACCAGCAAAATAAAAATATGACAACCCAACTCCTCATAGTAAAAACTAATTTCCTCTTGACACTAAAGTGATTGTTGTTCTTATAGTAAACCCACAGGTTGATATTTTAGCTCAGTGTCATAGGGAGGAACCAAAGAATTGCCTTTGTGGGTGGGCACTAACATTGAATCACTGCAGTTGGAAGTAGCAATTTCATTTTTATGATTTCATTGATATTTACCTAGATTTGGGCTCCTTTAGAGTATTTCAAGAATTAGACCACCAAGCCAGAGTGCATGTTCCCAGAAAATTACTGAAAAAAAAAACCATTGTAAATCATTGAAACTTTAGTAATTCTTTGTCATTTGTGTCTGCACTATGCTGGAACTGCAGGAGAAAATGTGAAAAGAAGAATATCCCAATGTCATTTCATACCAAACTCCAGATGATTTTGGAGGCCTTATATGAGGTTTACAGCTATTTAGATGATTGATATGTTCAAAATCTTATAAAATATGCATTCTATTTTGGGGCATTTTATTTATTTCTATTACTTTTAGAACCCCTACCCCCACCCAAAAATAAATCATTGAACCATTATTATGAAGTCAGGTAAGAAACAGAAAAATAAAGGACTTCAATGTTTTTCTCTTTTAAAATGAGTATCCTACTGATGAGTTTCTAGATGATTACATTTACTTCTAAATATAAATATCAGATTTAACATTGTATTCTGGTATACATAATAATAGTGTGGACTAAGTGCTATTAAAATAACTAGATGTTACTTAAACAAGATCTGAGATGCACTAAAAAGTTAAATAAATTCTAAAAAAATTATTTTCACAAAATAAATTCTTGATGAAAACAAAAATGAATTTTACTGAAATAAAGATGAGAAAGTAAATTGTATGAAATACACATGTATTTATGAATTATACATGTCTCTGAACAGGAGCGGATTTTGTCACTGCCAAAATATACCTCTTTGGGATGATTATCTAAGCTGGTTATTTTTAAGAAAAAAGGACTCAGGAAAAACCTTTGACCTTCCCCCTTATTGCCTGAAAGAACTTAGATATCGAGAGACTGTTATAGGAAGGAAGCTATCACCATGGACAACTAAAGTACAAAGAGAAATAGACGTGAGGGGGAGGACCAGGCAGGGCCTGGACATGAGAATCCAGTCTATCCCCGTTGTCTCTGCATGGCCCAACAAACATTTGTTTACCAAACATTTGTTTTTCCTTTTCCTTGTGAATCACCTTTCTCCCTATAAAGTCCCAAACCACCATTCCCTTCTTAACTCAAGATGGCATATAAGCCTCAACTGCCCAATTTGTCCTTGGAGTCCTATACTTATGGAACCCCCATACATATGTACAAAATTAAGTTTGGTTTTTTCCCTTATTAATCAGTCTTAATTATTAAACCAGCCAGAAAAACCTAGAAGGATAAAGGAAAATTTATTCCCCCTTCACATCCCTTTTAATACTCATTCTAACATCAGCAGCCCATCCACACAAGATCTAACATGGAAAATAATTGGATTCTATCAGTTTATATTTTTCATACTCCAGTCATATAGAAAACTCACAATCAAACATTTAGTGTTATAGTTTATCGCTCAAAAGTTGTAAATTAAAAGTAGAATGTTAGAATATGTTTCAGTTAGCAGTTAGCTTATCATCTTAATGCTTATAAGTCTGATAATAAGGGCCTCTGCTGGTACACTTGCCTCAGGCAGCCTACTGCTAGGTGAGACTATATGGACTACATGCATCTGCTTTTTAATGAAAATATACCCTAATTTCCTTCAAGATCCTTCCCATCAACCATGAGTTTCTTAAGAGTTGACCCCTGCCTTTTCTACCCTCCAATTATATTGCTTTCTTTATGATACCCTCTAAGTTTCAATGATCTGTTTATATTTCACTCATCCTGACTAAACTCTCTGACATTAAAAAGCACTTATGATCTCTCTTTCAAATTCTAATGCCCACTACCATTAATGCACTTAGTAGTTACTGAGGAAAATGTATGTTTAGGTTTTTTTAATATTGTTTTATTGTTTAAAGATTTTATTTATTTATTTTTAGATAGAGGGGAAAGGAGGCGGAAAGAGAAAGAGAGAAATATCAATGTGTGGTTGCCTCTCAAGCACCCTATATTGGGGACCTGGCCTGCAACCCCGGCTTGTGCCCCAACTGGGAATCGAACCCGTGACCCTTTGGTTTGCAGGCCAGCACTCAATCCACTGAACCACACCAGCCAGGGCTATATGTTTAGTTTTTATAATGAATTTGTCACTAAAAAGCAGAGGAGGGGTTATACTTTAGGTTTTCATCTAATACATTCTAAGGACGGATGAAAATAACTTGGTGTTCTAATTTGCAAATTTCTAGCATCCTCATAAAATGTATGTTTTTTTATTTACCAATAGCTGTAAACTACACATGTAGAAAGTAATTAATTAATGTATTAATCTTTCTTCCCTGTCAAGGTATTGGTAATAACTTGTTAGTAGTAATATGATAATATAAAGATATTCAACAAAACCTATTGTTTGGGTCTGAAATGTATTCCTCCCAAAGATGATGAAGTCCTACCCCCTTATTTGGAAGTAGGATTTGGGACAGATGACAAAATTAAGATGAGGTAATTGGGGTGGGCCCTGATCCAATACGACTGTCATTATAAAAAGAGAAAATCAGGACACATACGCAAAGAGAATGCTATATGAATATGAAGGCAGATATTGAGCAGATGTACCTATAAGCTAAGAAATGACAAAGATTGCCAGAAAACTGCCAGAAGATAAGAGATGGGTATGGAAGAGATTCTCCCTTGTAGTACTCAGAAGAAACCAACCATGCAGACCCTTAGACCTCAGACTTCTAGCCTCCAGAACTACATGACAATAAAGTCATCACTAGAGCCACCCAGTTAGTGATATATAATTTGTTACCATAGTCCTAGACAACTAATACACCTGTACACTTATTTTAGACTAATACTCTCAAAACTGCTTATTATTTGGGGGAAACTAGATACAATTAGAGTGACTAAAGTGGGAATCATTTATTTTAAAAGAATTCCTAAGATTAACCATTGGGAACTTGCAAAGAGAAGACAGAAGTCCAATTTGGGATGAAGGCCTATGCCAAAGCAGCACCCTAGAGAGGGGAGGCCAGGTGGGTCTTTGTGATTGGCTTCAGCATACAGTGGCATAGCGTGACACAAAGGGGGATAGAGGGAGAAAAAACTCCTAAACTTTCTAATTGTGTTCTTTTATTCCTCCTCACTGTCTACCATTTGCTTTTTCCTAATGTGATACCTGCCAGAGAGATCACATGGGCAAAGCACCTTCTGCTTCTAAATTAGCCCAGAAGTTTAAAAAAAAAGATTCCTGGTTTGCTTTCCTGTGAAGATTTAAGATAAAAATGTAAAGAGCCAGCACACTGATGATAGAAAGGTTAGAGTCAGATTTCATATTTTTAAAAGGAATTTTTAAAACATATTGTGTGTGAAGAGATGTAGCAGGGTACTAATAGTGTAGGCCTTTTAAAAACCAATAATTGGTCTTAGTAATAAGAGCTATGCTGACAACCAGCTGTGAAACTGCCCTCGTTCCTGCAGTGCAGAAGGGAAAAGGAACCAGCCGATGATTACCAACTCCACAGACTGCTCGCAGTCAAAGCTTCATTAAAAAAATTAGTAAAATACCATTTTTACCTTAAAATATGTGTCCTAGTATTGAAAGAGGATCTATATAAAGAGTTCAAAATAGAACTGCTGCAGACTGTTCAAATAAAGAGTATTTCCCAGTTGGGCTACCGGCCTACATTGTGGAACTTAGACTTTACTCAAAAGCTCTTCTCTTCCCAATTAAAGAAAAAAGGTTGAGATGCCCACCGGCCTTTGCAGCATGTTTGGTGTGACTTTTCACCCCTCACCCCACCTTCTGTATATGTCTCTTCTTTATAATACTACCTGACAGAGGGGCAGCATCTAGTCTCTACTAAAAATGAGGTCATTAGCATGTCTTTCACAATTTTTAAAAGTCAATGTTGAAATTCACTGTTGGTCCTTGCCTGTCTCCTACACGTGCTGCCTGTGAAAATTTAGTCATTTTTATTCAAATCAAAGGGGGACATTTTTTGTTATTAAATAAGTTACTCAAAAATATGCAGCAACAGATTCTATTTCCTAACAGCATATTCACGCAAGGCTGATCTTCTATGTGTTATTATCTTAATGAGGAAATATATTTAAGCAGTGAATGAGGAATCTTAAAATTTCAGCTTTGAATTTTAGCTACAGCTCACGTGCACATGACCTTACAAAATCCCTTAAATCTCCCAGAGCCCATTTCGCATTTTCCTCTATACTCCCATGGAGCTGATCCAGTGGTTTTTAAGGGAGCTCTGAGCTTGGACTAGCTCTGAAGGGCATGGGGCAAGGTAAGAAATGGGCCCTGTGCTCCCTGCTTATTGTCCTGGAAAATAGGTATGATAATATCAGCTTCACAGGGGTCCCATCGCAATTAATGTTTGGAAAATGTTTTGAAATCCCAGAGTTAAAAAGGTAATGTCAATGGCAATTATTTAAGCATCTTATTTCTAAAACACTACTCAGATTATTTTAAGTCACTTTTTTTTTTTTCTGAAAGCATGTGATACAAAGGCAATTATACTACCTGGAAGCATAAATTGATGTGGTGGTTTTATGGTCTCTTTAAAATTGCCTCCGTAGAATATCTCTGTGACCTGGACTATCTAGCTAAATTTGGAGTATGAGTTTTGAAGAATCATCCCATCACTTAAACTCCAAGGAGACGAACCTATGGGAAGCGTGCCTTGCTTTGTTGACTCAGATTGTAGTTTCTGCAGTTTTCAAGGTGATGATGTTTTGCTTGGCTCAGTATTTCAGACAAATTTGAGGAGGAAAGTAAAAACAAAACAGTAGAAAATAAAGAATGGAACACAAAGAATTTGATCTTACATTTTGTGTAGGAAAAAGGAAAGTTTTACAGCCAAACACCATACAGAAATTCCCATAAAACATTCATGTTTTGAGCTCTGGTAACTACACACATATCTAACACATTTTCTGTGTATGAATATTTCTGAGTCTAATATTCTGGGTTTAAAAATAGAGTCACTAGTGTTTCTACACAATGGATAATAACTAGCATTATGAGAAATCTTTGACCATATAAACAAGATAGCAAGTTTAAAATAGGGAAACCTAAGAATTTGCTGCTTACATCATTATAAAGCAACATTTTGTTTAAACTATAAACAGGGTGGGAACTGACTTGGGGGGTGGGGCAAAGGAGAAAAATGGGAAAAATTGGGACAACTGTAACTGAACAATTAAATAAATAAGTAAATAAATAAATAAACTACAAAATTTTGTGGTTTACTTGGTGCAAAATATAATCAAAGAGTTCACTGTATGTGTAACACACACTTTATTACATGAAACTAGAATAGTCAATGCTATGTACTTAGTAAGAGGTGACTTTGGAAATAAGCCTATTCATACTTTACCAAGAAATTTTCAAACTAAATTATGTACCTTTCAAATGCCCTTGTAATTTATGAAGGTCTTTTTTTTTTTTTGCTTTATTTGCAGCTTATTTAATATTTGAAAATACTTTTTTTGTATCAATTAGCAAATTAGCAATGTATCTGGGAGGAAAAGCTCCATCTGAGTTACTGAGTTACAAAGTGAATTGTTCTGCAGCTGCAGAATCAAGTGCCTCAGCTGAGTTAATGCTTTTCATTTCTTTTGCATGTGTCAGCATTAATGGAGGCAAGCTTCTATGAAGCTTTGCCTGTGAAGACGGTGCTGAGCAGACTAGATTCAATTCTGTTAAATGCTTTTAGCTTTCTCTCTCTCTCTCTTTTTTGGAATAAGGCACAAAAGGAGACTTCAAATCAGGCTGAACTTCAAGCAAAAGTTAATGCTATTCTCTTTGGGGTTCAACCACCCACTTTGCTTAAGGTCACTAGTTGAGGCTAATGCAGCTCAGAGGGGCTGCAGTAAACTTGGCATCTCCTTGATTAGGCTCCCTGCTGATCTAATACACATACTAGCTCACTTGCCAAGTCAAATAACACATTTAGTGAATTGGAAATAAGATTTAAGTGGGCCAGCACAATGCGGCTTGCCCTCTCATCTTTTTACCGAATCCTTCTCTTTGTACCCAAGGCTGTGAAAACTGCTCTTGTTAGAGGACTTAATCTTCATTTTTCTCCTGTAGATTATTTGGAAACAGGTCAATTGAATGTTGGAGCTGCTAACTCCTCCCACTAAAGAAAGAACCCACTTGTGGCACACTGATTGCATCATTCAAATGAAAGGCTCCTATTATTAAAGTGAAAATACGATCGTATAAGGGTCTGTTAGAATTAATAAAAAGAAGTCCTGATATTAAATGCACTCCTTTTAACAATGTGTTTATTTCTTTGTCTTACAGACTCTTTTCTAAAGCAGGCTTTGTATTAACTGCCTGTGAGTAATAGATGGGGATGAGCACATCAATATGTATTCATCTCCCCTGGCTGTTCTGCTGCAGTTAATTCTTAAATACAGTAGGTTATAATAGGGTGGCATTTCTATAGTGCCTTTCATAAGAGCAGTCTAAAGCATGTCACATAATGTTTGACTTTGAACTATTCAGTTTCTTAGTGATACAAATCTCAGGGTAAATTTATACCTTCGTGGTTTATTTCTTTTCTAAAAAAATGAGTCATTGTATTTGTTACAGTTTGAAATTTATCAAAGATTCACCAGAGATTATCAAGCTATCCATGCTATAATAATCTGTAACTGTCCTTATCTCTGTGTTGGATGTGCAGGGTTATGATGTGTGTGGACTTTTTATGATCTACTTATCTCTTCTGGTCATATAGATTTATGTGTATCTCTCTTCTGACTAAATCTGAAATCAGAGCTTGCATTCTGAAGAAATAAAATATATCTATGTAAAATCCAAGTACTATTCTCCGACATCTGAAAGTTAGAGAAAAATGATCATAATATCTTACAAAATAGACATTCAATTTGCCTTCTTTACAAAGTAAAACTTTAAATGTGTGAAATGATGTACTATGAGATCAAATTATCCCCAGTACGATTTGAAGGGTTATTGTAAATAGACTAGCAGTTTCACAGCACACTGTTTTATTATCTTAAATTTACATATTTGCAACAGTTGTTTCTGAAGGATTTATTTATTAATCCAAAGCAACTAGCTTTTCTAGGAGTTGTGAAATAGGTTATATACTTTACACTGCTTAATCATTACAATTCACCACTCAGAATAAACACCAGATCTCTCTACTGCATATCTTCACAGTTTGAAAAAGAATATTAGTAATAATAGAGAACTTATCAATTTAGAATTCTAAGTTGTGTTTTCATTCTTCAGTTTGTTGTTACATGGCACTTTGCAATTTCTAGAGAACTACCCCAATCTGAGGTCATTGCTGTATTTGTCATCTCCCGCACTGTGCTATGCTCTCTTTTGCCTGTTTTGGGCATCAGTAATGTTAAAACACTCTCTCTCTCTCTCTTTTTTTTTTTTTTTGAGCAAGCAGAAAAAAACAAAAGGATTACAAATTTGGGACTACAATTAAACATAATAATTATGAAAAGTGAAATAAATCTTACTAGTCTGGGTTTTGTTTTTTGTATTAGTAAGAATTGTTTTTAATCTTTTAGCTACAGATAGATGGCATCTAACCACAAGGTAAGATTTGACTGCCCCAAAGGCATTTTTACCCCACTACAGTTTGTCAGTGAAGAAAATAAAAGTGGGATGTTGTTGTTCCACTGGTTAGAATATGTATTGCTTCAAGTTCATAATTTTCCTTATGTTTTCTTGCAACTACTTACAGAAACTATTGGACATTAAGTCATCAGTAACAAATGCAAACATATGAGTAATGGTTTTAAGACCATTAAACTGCCCTTTTTGGGCATCTAAAAAATGTGTCTTCTGTTAATGTTCAGATGTTCAAAAGACAAATGAGATTTTAATCTTGTACACTAAGAATGGAGTGCTTGGGAGAGAGTTTTGTGAGTGAAAAGTTTGAAATACAAGCAGCAAATATTATGTTTTGAATACAATTCACAACTAGTATTTAAATGCTCCTTTCTCACTAATAAATGTATGCTAAAAATAACATCTGTTTAATTCCCAGCATACAAATAAAATTATTTTATTAGCTATATTCAACAGATTTTTTCTTTCACTTTAAGTTTTTTAAAGATAATGATGGTATAAATAGAAATTAATATATAATATCACAGTAAACTATGAGCATAAAATTTTTTGCAATTTTATTTATATTTGCTGCTGTTTCAAACAAGCAACTAACTTGCCTTTCTCTTTTAATTCATAAATCTAGTGTAACATTTAACCTAAATTTAACTCCCCACAGGTTTTTTTCTTTTCAATTCCCCAAAATTACTCTCTTTGCTAAAGAGTGGAAAGAAATATTTCAGTTTTATATGTCTGCATAATTTTTTTCTCTCCAGGGGCAAAGTATGAAGTCATATTTCATAAGTGACATATATGGCCTTGTGCACAGGGGAATGACATCAGGAGATTGTATGAGACCCACATCTCCCTAGGAGAAGTGTGGCCCAGTAAGGGTCCATTTTTTTTCTTAAATGATTTTGAGTCAGTAGTAACAAAAGAGGCAGGACCTAGGATTACAATCTCATAATTCCAAATTCACAGGAGCAATTGGGAATTGCCTGCTTCTATTCCCACCCTTAACCAGTTAATATATGCGAACATAATAGGAAATTGCTAAGGACAATACAATATGTGTAGATAACCAGTAAAAATGATAGCCTCCCACTACCATTAATAGAGTTACTAATAATATAAAATATATCTTATTAAAAATAGATACTGAACTTCAGGGTTAATAATTCTTTATTCTAACTATGATAATGTAATTCATCTAATTTACATAGAGTGAAATTGATAAATGGTGAAATTCTTATGCCGGAAATAACTCTGCTAAATTACAACTGGAAAGTGCAGGCAGTATGTTTACACTAAACCTACTTTCTTTTCAACTGGTCTTTGAAAGTTATATAAAAATTTTTCCAAATCACTTAAGTAATCTTTACCTTCACCATTAAGTTAGGAATGTAGTATATTTTATATTTGATAAATATAAAATTCATTTTCTACCTTCAGTTTCTTTAGTGCATTTCAAAAATGCCAAATAAGCATTTTGATGTAAGGAATTGTCTTATTTTAATTGTAAATATCTGTTTTTATTTGAAATATACGAATAGTAAATTTACAGATTAAAGTCCAGTAATGAAAAACAGGATGCAAAATAATTGTAGCATTTTTAAAGGAAATTAACATTTAATATAAAGATTGGAAAAAGTCATCTATTGTTCCAAACTTTAGTCTTTCATTTCATAAACATTTGTTGAACGCCCAGTGTGATCTTGATACTATCTCCTAGCATTGCTCACATGTGAGTGCGCATGGAAATATGTCTAAAGCAACAGCTGCTTGACTGTAGAGACCATGTCTTATCTACTTCCTTATGTTTTTATCTAGACTTCTTCTACAGTAAGTGTCCAGTCTCTAACAGTTATTCAATAAAAATGTGTTCATTGGATGACTGAAAAAGTCCCTTATTGGGTACAAACAGTTTGCTTCATAGCTATTCAGTTACTCATCTGGAAGAAAAAGAAGCACAAAAATACTGGAATGAAAACCTAGGAATAAAAAACAAAGGCCCCAAATGCTTAAATTAGTTAAATAAAAATTTTAAGGTAACTTCACATTGAATTTTCAGAAAAAACTTATTTCACTAGTGACCGTAAAAATATGTTGAATATATTATTACCAAATCCAATGGATTTCTTATTTACACATGGAGAACTTCTGTACAGAGAGTTTTGCTCTTTAAGAAGCAACTCATTACTTCTTATAACCCCCAGGTATAAAATACATATTTGTGAAAAATATGAAATAAAAATTATAACCCACACTTGAACAGTAATCCATAGAGCAATGATCATTTTCTAATACCATGACAGCTCTATTCAGCAGAACTCAGGGTGTTCATTTATCAACTTTTCTAACAAATGAAATCACAGGAATGTTCCATTCCTTAACACAGAATATCAGAATAAAGAATTGAGCATGCTCCCTTTTGTATTCAATTTCACCTCGGAAATGGACTTTGACATTTAAAAATGTTCTAACTACTAAGAAATACAGTTAAAAATGTACATATTCCATCACTTCCAATATCCAGTTTTACTATCATCTGTTTTATGGAAAATCATGCCAAAACTCTGTGTCTGGCTGATGGCACCATTTTAATACAAACTGCACACTGCATTAATTTTTTGTCAAACACCATAACTGCCTAAAACCTGGTAATATCTAAGAAGGATATGGCATAGACAGAAATATAGTTATAATTCTTTCTGTGCAAAAATAAGTAATCTTTTTTACTCACTAATGGAAATCTTTAATGTCATAATACTTTACCCTATTATATACATGCACTTCTTTCTTTTCTCCCCAACTATTCATACATGGATGGTATACATGCTATCAACAATATGTATTCTTTTTTCAATTTACAACCCTGTAAAAATGTTCCTGCATTTCTTATTATCTGAGTTGATGGACTAATTAGAAACAGTTAATGTTATATCTAGGTGTCCTGATAAAAAAATGTTTCTAATTGGCCTTGAGACTAAAGATAATTCAATTACAAATCTTTTCCATTTGATTCATTCTTTTCTTCCTTTGAAAGGATTATGTTGATAGGATTCAGGTAATGGAACTTGGTGGCTTAGTAGAAGCATTAAAACATCCTTCCAGCTTTCAACTAATGAGATTAAATTTTATGAAGTTTGTTTTTCTTCTTAAAATCTTACTGAGGTCAAGTGCTCATGTGATTTCCTTAGTGTAGGGTTGAGAAGTTGGGTGAGTTGAAGAGGCGTTACTAATCTCTTAAAATGTGCTCATTAAAGTCCTAAAAAGATTTGAAATACTCATTTTCCCATACCACAATACCTAAGTTAATAAGTGAAAATACACAAATCTTTTCAATTAAGTCTTCATTAAAAACCTTTTTGCCTAAAATGCTTCTACACAATACCTTGAGAGTACATGTGTATAGTAATTAATGGAAAAAGAGTGATTTACGTTAAAAAAAGAACTTAGTTTTAAACCTTTGTGTTGTTTCTAACCTAAACTTTTTTCTGGGTATTTACAAGCCTGTCAAAATAAAATGCATTCTTTCCTCTTGTCTCTAGGAAAAAGGAAGAGAGGTTTAATTCCATATATTTAATTGTATTCTATTGTATTTAATTCCATATAAGCATTTAAAATTTGGCAAATATATTAAGCAATGCATTGTCTAATATTTCCATTTTTGTGTGCAAAGAGCTTAAATTGCATGGTATCTTGTTTCTCCTTGAAAGATAAAAAAACAATGTATTAGGTTACAACAGGAACATTTTAAGATTTAATATCCAGGAACTAAATGTATCATGAAACAATAGGTGGAGTTTAATGTACACCTTATCAGTGTGGGTCAGTGACCTGGAACATTTTCAGGATTAGTATGAATAGAAAGTATTCCCTTCTATGAGTTTCTCTATATAGGAATCTATTTTAGTATCTCTCCTAGTAGGTCAAAGTCTCTTTCCAGTGACTCTTGGTAGAAAACAATTTCAGAAATCAAATTACATTAATGAAGAACTCAATACAGAAAATTATAAGAAATGTATGCAATATTTATTTACATATAAATATTAATGTATAAATCTTTATACATATCAACAACCGTTATATATGTCACTTATGAATCTATGCTTACATATATTTTCCAAAAAAGAAATGTTCAAAAAGAATGAAAAAATATCTGAGAGATGAATATATTGGTAAAATGCTTAACTGAAACATGTGTTGCAGGTAAATCTGAAGGCAGCATGGATATATTTCACAAAATGTACTTAAGTATTGGTAGTATTTGTTGGGGTGCTCAGTCTTCTCATTTATGGTATACATACTTTGTATATGATCACTAGAAATTTTATTAAACCAATCATTCCAGGAGCTTGATAATTACCTTTGAGTGAAAGAAGGTACATGTCTCAGTGGAATTCCTCTCTTTCCTTAGAGGAAATATTAATTGGAGTCAATTTTCGATTAGATCAAAAATGTTGTGAAACTGAGTCATCTGCAAATCCCTTATTCTTATAATGGAGAATGTTCTAAGGGGTTGCCACTATGTGGTAATTCATTAGCTACCTCAGTGGACTACCAGCCTACAAAGTTAGTCAACAGCCTTACACTTAATATAAGTAGTAAAATAAGAACTTCAATTATATAATTTTAAAGCTGCCTTTTTAGTTCTTTAAATTCAAATATGAAATAACTTATTTTTCTATTAACTTTCAGAAGATATACATATGTGAGCACACCTACATATATATGTAGGCATATAGACTTATGTTTATATACACTTAATCTATACATTTATCTGTTTATCTCTATGTATATTTGATTAGTGGCACTATAGTTTTGTTTACTCATAGTGCTAGGTTTTCACAGCTTTCCAAGATACAGGAAAAAAGGGGAATAGCTACAATACCATTTCAATTTTTATCTTAATTAGATTAACAAAGTTAACATTTTTGCCTAATTGTTGTATTACCTAACTAGCAAAGATAACCATGGCATTCATAGAAAGAAGAAATATAAGTTACTATTTTAAAGTAAAAAAACTACCCTAATATTTAACAAAAGTAGTGATTTTCAAATGCTTGTCATTGGTGGGCCCAGTTCTTGCCTCAATGTAGCTCATGTTACACAAATAATCAAACTGCTTGTTTCCTCAAATATAGTTTTTATCAAATCAAACTTTGAGTCCATAAATCTTCCTCAGTATTTACACAACATAAGCAAGAGCCTATAGCTGTCAAACGAGGCATGCTTCTCACTGATGCTTGCTCTAATGGGCACCGTGGAGGCTGATGGACTGGAACATTGCCCAACCTGCTATAATCGACGTATAGCCAACCAACCACTTGACCACCCCTGTGCTTGCTTTAGATCTTGTATTAGTCTTATGTGTTTTGCTTCACAAAGCTGTAGAACAGCTGCTCTTCAAAAGAACATATGCTAAGGTAACTAAATTGAGCCCTCACTGAAAACTTGAGGAATTTCTTGAGAAAAATATGCCAAGTGACAGTATTAATCTCTGAATCACCTCTATAATCTTCAGTGTCACATGGATCAAAGAGTTCAGCACATGGATGTTTATTGAAACTTAGCTATTTATTTCCCTTAGCAGAAAGTTTGTGTGGTATCCATGTTGCTGTTTCTAAAAGAAAAAGAACATTTCAGTGTAATATTTCCATGACCATACATAGCACAACAAAGAATATTTAAGGTTTAGGTCATTTCTAGGATGCATGTTTTGCATTCATCTTTCTCATTTTGACAGACTACCTTTAAACATTTTTGTTTGTTTGCTTGGTGTTCTTGCAGTTTAGTGATAAAATTAAATACCATTTACTTTAGACTACAAACAGGTACATATGTAATGACATTTTCATTCTAAATAAATGGAAAGCCAAGAAAACTTTAATAAAACTTTATTCTTTTAGTAATACTAGGTCAGTAGGGCATTTACCAACTTTACACACACACACCTTCAGGGAATGGCCACAGAAATGAAGGGAATTTGGGTTCCTCTTGACTTATACTTCTTGGCACTAATTTTGTCATTTGCAGTTTATGTTGTTTTTTACACACACAAATCATCATTTTGACAACCTGGTTAAGTGAGTTAGATGGAAAATAAAAGAAATCACATGTTTTCTTTTGTAAACTGCTAAAATCACATCCTCACTTACAGGGTGTGACTTTCGTTTGCAGAGCCCGGCACTACAGACCCATTTTTCTGCCTCATCTTATTGACTGCCGAGTACTCTTCAAAAACAATGTATTCTATCTCCAAATTAAATACCACCTGGTCATTGGACAGCTGTTACTTTTCGAAGTTAATATCTAGTGGTAGCTTTCTGCTGGTGATTAGTGCCTTACTTTATGTTAATAAGTACAGGAATCCCATCCATGCTAGTTTCCCTTGCTTTGTGAGGTATATAAGTTTGAAACCTAGGTGGCATATGCACTCTTCACTCAAATATTGATAGGAGTTACAATGAATATGTAATATAATCAGCCTGAATACTGTTCTCATATGAGAATCTTCTTCCTAGTATTTCTTAGAAAACATATATTCTTCCAAATTTTGAATCTTGAGAAATTATCAATTGAGAAATTGAGGAAAATTGGAAAATGCATTGTAATCCTGCTGTGAGAATTAAAGCTTAAAAATCAATACAGAGATGTTATTGGTTTGAGGGAATCCACTGACATCAAGTTAAAACAAGACACTCTGACACACAGGGTCAAATGTTAAGGTGGGTATTTCCTGGAACAAGGATGAAATCACATAAGTTAGAGGTAGTCACCATCTAATCAGTTAGTCTTGCTTATGGTTACTTTCACATTGTAAGTGTTTGTTCCTGTCTCTGTGGGCTGCTTATAGTGAGTCATTCACTAAAATAAAAGAAGAATTAATATGCTTATACATATTGTATTTGTATACAAATACTATGAGTGGTGTTTCAAGAAAGAACAAATTTAGAAGGAAAATAAGTTATTAAGTTTGCAATTGACATATGTACTGCTGCTAAACTAGATAGGATATGCAAATATTTTATCTTTTTCATACTACCCAATAATGCTCACTGGTATTTTCTAGTCTTTCAGTATTTTGTATAGGTTATGATTCTTTGAAATATCCCAGAAGTGAAGACAGCATGAATATTATGAAATCTTCAATGTAAAATCCAAAACTGATCTAAAATCTAAATTAACAACAGCAATATTTATTTTAATGACAAAACCAAAAATAAGGAAAGCAAAAAAATGCTTTCATCATCAAAAAAATGAACTTATATGAAGCAACTTATACTCAAATGCCCAAGTTGAAATGCTTTTGGAAACACTCTGTAACTACTCAACCACTATGTCAAAAAACAATTTGTTTTACACTGGGAATATTTATCATGGAACAAATATTAATAATTTTAGATAGGAAGTATAGTAATCTGTGTGTTTTAAAACTATTTTTAAATGATAACTGGGAAGTATTTAATATCTGTGTTATTATAGTCAATGTTTTAAATAATTTTTATTTGGCATATATTTTATATTATCTCAACCTTTATTGTTACCTATTATCAAATATCAATAGCAGATAAATATAATTTTTACATTTCATTGAAATCTAATCTTGTCACAGTGTATTGGTTTACAATAATGTGTGCATTTTTGTTTGTGTTTCTGTTTTATAAAATACCAGTATTTCTGAATTTTTTAGTATAATTAATACCTTGTACATAATTACACATATTTTACCACTTAAAACCTTTGAGGTACACTTGTATTTATTATGTATATGAAAAAAATTAACTTGCCATACTGAAATTAACTTACTTCTCTAGACCTTCACTGGGGACTATAATTTAGATATTTTGACTTTTAGTCCAGTACTGTTTTTCATAAGATTTTTTTTGCCTATCTAAACAAACTACAGTAATTTCTTTAAAACAGAGTTAAAAACATATGGTTGTCCTACCATTGTTAAAACTACACATACATTGAGGCAGAGCATTTGCACTTTCACTGCTAAAGATACAAACACGGATCTGTAATAATCTATTGCTCATGCAGATGAAGAAAAAAAGTCAAAATGTGAATTTGTGGTGACTGTGGCCAATGAAAATGTGGTTCCCTACACTATGATATACAGTTGGGACCAGTAGTTTATTATCATGATAGAAGCATTTTTCTGCTGGATATTGACCAAGTGTCATTAGGCAAAAGCAGTTGTGGAAGTAGTGGTAAGATGCTCACCTTGGTTAATGATTTGCAGAAAAATCTCTGGGGATGTAAAAGTAGATGCAGTATATCTGTTTCTTTTATTGACTTTGATGCACTGTTGGAAATTGAAACCACTTCAGATGAATAAAAACCAGTCTATTACAATGGGATAAGAAAAAAGGCTTGGCCAAGATTAATATTTAAAGTACTCAAAACTAGTAAGTAGATTAAAACACAGTAATACTAGGCTAGTCTCAGCATCTTTATTCCATTTTTTAGGTTACAAATGTTGGCCTTTATGAGAATGTCTTCAGGCAATAGTTCTGAAATAAAATTATATGATTGATTTTCCTATACATATATTTTGATTCTCACAAATTTGTTAGAGGATCATTATAATAGTGTGGACTTTCTGCCTTGTAATATCTAACAGGGAAGAATTTTTTTTAAAGATTTTTATTTATTTATTTTTAGAGAGGGAAGGGAGAGAGAGAGAGAGAGAGAGAGAGAGAGAGAGAGAAACATCAATGTGCGGTTGCTGGAGGCTATGGCCTGCAACCCAGGCATGTACCCTGACTGGGAATCGAACCTGTGACAGTTTGGTTCTCAGCCTGCGCTCAATCCGCTGAGCTACGCCAACCAGGAACAGAGAAGCATTTTTAAAGATAAGACAAAATTAAATAATTTTGTGAACTTTGAAATTGGAGATTTGCAATAAACTTAGAAGAATAAATTATATACATATTAAAATCTTGTATTTTATGTGTATATTATCTTTAGGAAACAAATTAAAAGAATTTTTCTTAGATTGACTCATTCCAATAACTTTTTATTTGCTTTAGGTGCAAGAGAAAATATACATTTTTAGAATAATTTACTTGGACTTGAAATGTTAATAAGGCGTTAGTAAATATTTTTAATAAGAAGTCAGGAAACCTGTGTTTTCTTGGTTTTGCCACTGAACAAATATGTTACCTTAGAAATTATTTCATTTTTTAAAACTAAATCACTTCAACTAGTTTTCTTCTGAAACAAAACCCTGTGATTATATGTCATATGCTTATATTAGCAAGTTAAAACTTTATGTACTGAGATTGTATTTGCAGCCATTTTCTAAATAGTTGGCTAGCTATCTGATGTAAATAGTATGACGTACCATCTTTCTACGAATATAGTCACAACTTTGCTACCTACTCCCTAAAGTTAATTTTACGTAATTAATTGCATTTTTCTCAGGCAGAATTAAAACTGTGGACCTGATAGCCCTGAAAGATAGATACACACATACATACACATAAGCAAATATATACCTAAACTTGTACAAAGATGCATTCGTGGTGTATATAGAGCTCCTAGGATAATGGAGAACATCAGCAGTAGCTTTTTGACTTGCATGATTCTAAAATTTACCATGGAGCACTTAGAAACTGATGACATTTATACCCTTCCTCAGGTTATTTCAGTAGGTCAGGGGCAGGCTTAATCAGAGAAGCAATCAAGTTGGAACATAAACTACAACTGCAATAATCATAACTATTGATAAAGTATGCCATTACTTTCTTCTAAAACCTAGAAACAAATTATTTTGTGTTGGCTTTTAAAGAATAAATAATGAAAAATTACTAATACATGACTTTTAAAAGGTACATGTCAAAGTAACTTTTTAGAAAATGATTTCATATGTTCTTCAATATTTCTATACTATTCATATATCTGCTAAATGTTGATTATAAATAACAGTTTTCTTTTGTTTCATTTTTAGGTTGCAAATATAACTCCAAGGTAGGCTGCCTGCATTCCCAGAAATATTCTATCCAGCCTGGTAGACTCTTTTAATATATAAATATTAGAAGTCTCCATATTGTATATGGAGGAAGAAAACGAAGAAGTGTCCACATGGAAGCCCTGGCAGGCGTAGCTCAGTGGATTGAGTGCAGGCTGTGAATCAAAGTGTTGCAGATTCAATTCCTAGTCAGGGTACATGCCTGGGTTGCAGGCCATGACCCCCAGCAACCCCACATTGATGTGTCTCTCTCTCTCTCTTTCTCCCTCCTTTCCCTCTCTAAAAATAAATAAAATCTTTAAAAAAAGCGTTTAAAAAGAAGTGTCCACATGGTTAGGGAGATTTACATTTATTATGCCTAGGTAATCATTTTAAAAAGCTTTTTGACATTTCTCAAACTATGAGGTATCCCTTCCTCCCAGCTCTAGCTAAAGAAGATACACATAGCTTACAAATTTAAAAACTGTTTTGCTCTGACCAGCCCTTGCCTTTCAAAACCAGGCAAGGTATATAACTTGAAGAATAATTCATTGGTAAGATATTGAGTTGGCCAAAAATGTCCCTATGGTTTTCTCTAAAATAAAAGACATATTTGTCATTTTCACCAGTAACTTTATTGGTTTGAGTATTTTGAGCATGTCCCTGTCTCCCATTATTGGCTTCTAGTGGGAAGAGGTCAGGGATGCCACTAAACATCTTCTAACGCATAAGACAGCCCCACAGAAAAGAATTATCTGGCCAAAATGTCAATATTTCCAAGAAGCTTCACAAACCACTTTCAACATGTTCAATCAGTCACAGCACCTTCACCATACACTGCACAAAACTTTTTTTTGCATTTGAGTTGTATTTTTACCTTTCTTAAAATAATAAAGCATAATATGCCCAAACCATTATATATTTTCTTCCATCTTCAATATTAAAAGGTTACACAAAGATTGCCTGGCTGGCTTAGCTCAGTGGATTGAGCATGAGCTGCGAACCAAAGCATCGCAGGTTCAATTCCCAGTCAGGGTACATGCCTGGGTTGTAGGCCATGACCCCCAGCAACTGCACATTGATGTTTCTCTCTCTCTCTCTCTTTCTCCCTTCATTCCCTCTCTAAAAATAAATAAATAAAATCTTTTTAAAAAATTTTAAAAAAGGTTACACAAAGATTCACCAATTTTGATTATGTTTTTTTTAAAAAAATGCATGCGGATGTGACAGCTGTCACAATACAATCTAACAAAGTTGTTTCAAATGAAGTTAAAGACAACTAAGCACTACTAAGAACCATCAGATAGAAAAAAAAATAGTAGACTTCTGGGTCAACCCAGTACAATTCCTTAAGACTCTACTTGTTTTAGCAAAAAGATAGAGATGGTTTGACACTGAGACCAAAAGGTAAAGTGTGATAGAGCACATTTTTCAAAGTAACTGTGAGAAGGGAAAGGAAGAAAATTCACTTGGGAACATTATTCAAAAACACTGCCAACTGCATTTGGTGAGAATATGCCAAATCCTTCCTATACTGCAAGAAGTCACTTGAGTTGATACTGGTCAGTTATTTAGAAATGTTCCCTTGATACCTGAGTTGTCCTTGAGAATTTACTCTTGAGCAGATTGCTTGTCTATTGACCTGATTTTATGCTTTTTATGCTATATTTAATCCAAAAATATACATACATTTTATCCTAATTTAGCTAGTTATAATACAGCTTTTTATCAGCCAGCATCAAAGATATTTTCCTGGTTCTTCACCTGAATGTGGGTCTAGGGTCAGAAGAGAAAATTACTTCATGTTTGTATGTGTGTGTTTTGTAAAGTGCACTTTATTTAGCGCACGTAGAGATAATTAATTTTTTATTTCTCCAATTGGAGACTTTAAAAAATCAGGATTATGCTTTGTCTCCTTGCTTCTTTGTTTCTTGGAATTCTTAAGCACCTCTAGAAGAAAATTGGGTCGCTTGTTAGATTGAGTGGAAGAGCCTTAGGGATCCATTTTTCAAGGAAGTCTATTGGGTCTGCCTCCTCTACCCCTTCAGGCAGTCCAGTAATTCTTACATTCTAGTTCAAGATACTATCTTAAAACTATTATTCCTCTCTTATAGCCCTGTATATCTCTCATTTTGAACTATTATTTTATCATTAGATGAAGTTTAAGTGTCTGGGAGCATTATTTGGTGTTCAACATTTCCTGTTTTAGAGTCAGGTTCACTGCTTAATTTTAATATAAAAAGAAAAGGAAGCAAATACCAAAATAAAAAGTCAACATATTGTTACAGATCTATTATACCATACATTTTTTTCTCCCCAAAGATTTGTTCTCTTCTCCAGAAGCTTTCTTAAAAATATTTGACAAGTCTGTATTACTGTCCTTGTCACTTATTCTTCCTTCTATATTTTGAAATCATTCCTATACCAAATGTTTTTCTTGACTTTTGGCTTTTCTATAAACTTCTCTACAAAATAAATTATACCTATTCATTTGACTTTTAAGTCTTTCAACTGCCAAAATTAAATAGACATATTTAGGGTATTGTTAATGTGTTGTAAATGATAGATCCTTTAGCTGGCCCCACCACTTCTTCCCCTTCACCTCTATTTGCAGTTTTTAGATACAGGGTCAGAGAGGTCAAGTTACATAACAGTAAGAGTCTTTCCTTTATTACCCTTTGTTAGAGATTGCATGATAGTGATCTATTTTGATCTATATGAGATTTTTTGCCTTAATTAATCTACTTCACAGTAAGGTTGTTGTACTGACAATATAAATATGCTTTAATTACCCAAACAAAACTATAGTTCAGATCTTTGAATCACGATGGATTAAAACATCATTTCACAGCCAAACAGAAACATGTTCCCAATCACTGAACTTGAATTATTGTTATGTAGCTTGAGGCTTGTATTAAAAATCACTGAGTAATTGCAATCAGATTATTATAATCAAGTACAGGAACAGTAATTACAGGTTACAGTCACTTTAAGCTGCCCTGGAAGTCCTATATTCTGATCATATGCATATTAAAAGTTTATGTTAGTGATAAAATTAATGAACAGGACTGTAAGCACTTGTCAGTAGAAAAGATGTCACATATCTTACCATATAGGGAGTTGCATTTTCACATCAAAAACAACTGTTGTCTATATTATTTTTCTCTCGCATAAATTAGATAATAGAAAATATCAAACCCAGTTTTTATAAACTAATAGTGTTTGTTCTAGTATCCAATTTTGATAAATTTATCCGATTTTCTTCCATTGATTAATATTTGGGGTTTCATGATTCATTTTTACTATTTTAAAAATACAAAGAAAACTATATAAATTTTTATATAGAATAAAAATCATATTCCCCAATGAACTATAATTTTATAAATCTTTAATAAAAGGGAAAATTTTAAAAAATTCCTTGAAATCAAACTTAGAGAAGAAACATAAAAAGCAAAACATAAAATCTTTTCCAAATAATATGATCTTGTTTTAAAGAGACATAAAATGGAAAGAAAGCTATTTGATATTTGCTGAAGTAGTGTATTAAAGATGGATATCCATGTGGTGTTAATATTCTGATTACAAGACTAACCCTTTTTGAACTCCAATAATATCATTCCTTTATTCAAACAATGAATATGGCATATGAAATATAAATTGTATTTTGATAGTCAAGCTCTAAAATTAGAACTCGAAATCGAAAGAAGCCTAGAGCCCTAGGGGTCCCATCACAGGGAAACGACTCCTTCACACATGCCAACCACTGAATCATTTTATTACTCTTTCTGATTCACAGGGAAATGGGGACCAGAATGAACATACAACCATAGAATAGAGCTAGAAAATATGTAGCATGCAATTGGGTAGGAAAGTTAGAAGGAAAGACATGAAAAGGTTAAACACATAGGTGACTTGCAGAAAATTTCACTCCAGTTACTATCCAGATGTGTTGCTGAGGATAATTGTATAAACATCAAATGAGAATAAATAGGAAATGACATTTTGTATGAACAAGATAGGCCCACAGACAAGGAGACAGATCTCGTGCCAAGTTCACAGGTTTCTACAGCCACCATGACAGACAACATAAGCCAGATAAAAGGCCAACCAAACACCCAGATGCTGCTGCTGGAAAATTATAACTGGAGCTCAGCATCTGGGTTTCACAGCTGCCAAGTTCACCCCATGGGTGCTCCTGGTGCTTGGCTCAGACACTGGGCCAGACAGAACGGGGGTGGGCACCATCAAACAAGCTGATCACCACAGTGAACAAGAAGGTAGAAAGCCAAGTGTATAATAAAAAGCATGAACATGCCAATATAGTTTCAAATGCATAAAACCACACTTAGTGTTCCAAACACGATGCGGAAAGCAGGTTTTTCCTCTTTGGTGTAGAGATGATTTAAGAGGCATTAATGGTGGGCTTGTGGTTACAACCTCTAATCGAGTGAAGGATGTCGTCATAAATGAAATTATAAGCATAATTAGACAATGGATCTCAACTACCTTTACATCTAATTAAAAATACCTAGGAGGATAACTATGTAGAATGAGGAAGTGCATTTGGTAGAAAAGCCTACATCAGTAAGGTAAAAATGTAACAAATTAATATATAAAAAAGCATGTGAAATCCAAGATGGAAACAGGGTAATGAGGTAAGCTTTACAGCCTCCTCTGGTTTCACCTCAAGATTCTAAAACCCAGTCAACTTACAGCAAATACACACTTCACTGTAAATTGAGTCCTTAGAAAACAGCAATATATAACTATGATGAGAGGTTATGATGAAAAATGTGTGTCCAGGCATATGAAGCTTGGTATGTACATTAAAATGAATAATCAAAGAAAGTAAAGAAGTGAATATTTTTTTCAACCAGTATATTTCATTTTTTTCCTTATTGTTGAATTTATTGAAGTGACATTGGTTAACATAATTACACAGGTTTCAGGTACACAATTCTATGACACATTATCTGTATAGTGCATAGTGTGTTCACCACCCAGAGTTGTCTCTATCATCATTTATCCCCCATATACTTTCCTCCAGTTCTTCCCACTCTCCCTGACCCCAGCAATCACCACACTGTTGTCTGTGTTCATGAGTTTCTTTCTCCCTTTTTCTTTTTTGCTCAATTTCTCTACCATCCCACTCAAACCTCTCTCCCTGATACCTGTAGCTGTCAGCCTGCTCTTTGTCTCTATTTCGCTTGTTCAGTTTGTTCATTAGATTGCACATATGAGTGATATCATATGGTACATGTTTTTCCCTACCTGGATTATTTCACTTAGCATAATGCTCTCCAGGTCCATCCATGTTGTCGCAAAGAGTAAGAGTTCCTTCTGTGTTTAGAGCTGAGTGGTATTCCATTGTGTAAATGTATTGGGTTGCCCCAAAAGTTCATTTGTTTTTCCCTGTAAGATGGCTCTTCTAGTGCTTAGTTGTCTTTAACTTCATTTGTCTTTAATTTTGTTAGATTTTAGTGTGACGACTGTCATTATCAGCATGCATTAAAAAAATCAAAATGGTTAATTTTTGCAGTCATTTTAATGCTAAAGATGGAAGAAAATACACAACATTTTGGGCATATTACATTTTATTATTTCAAGAAAGGTAAAAATGCAACTGAAATGCAAAAAAAGATTTGTACATTGTATGGAGAAAATTGCTGTGACTGATCGAATATGTCAAAAGTGGTTTGTGAAGTTTCATGCTAGAGATTGCTCACTGGATGATGCTCCACAGTCAGATAGACTAGTTAAAGTAGATAGCAATCAAATAGAGACAATAATTGTGAAAAATCAATGTTCTACCACATGGGAGATAGCCTAAATACTCAATATCCAAGTTAATAAAATTACTGGGGATTTAAAAAATGTCTTTTATTTTATAGAAAAAATTAAATGGACTTTTTGGCCAACACAATACTATGGCTTTTTTTTACATTCATCTACTGGTGGGCACTTAGGCAGCTTCTAAATCTTGGCTATTGAAAATAATTCTGCACATTATTAGAGGAGAAAGTGGTCGCGGAGTAGGTGGAAGCTGAGTCCACTTGCTCTTGCCCACAACTTAAATTCTTAACTGATCTTCTGACAACCTGAACAATCAACAGAATCTTAGCTAATAGAAGTTTTGAAGCCCAAGAGTACAGAAGATGTTTCACAATGGGCAGTAAAGAGATTTTATAAGCTAAAGGGGAAAAACCTCATTTGTGGAGCCTGCATCCATGGATAGACTAGTCAGAAATTGCAGCTTCGTGGCTCCCTTCCCTCCCAAGTAAACCCTTGTCCCACACAGGGAAACCTCCAGACCCTGGTTGGGAGGGACTTAGGAGGATATATGGAGCCAGGGATATCCAGGCTACACACACAGCAGGCAGCATGTCCATAATTGCAGTGCCAAATGCCAGTCGAGAGAGAGAGAGAGAGAGAGAGACAGACAGACTCTATTTCCCAAAAAGATCAGGGGCTGCAACTGGGTCAGGCAGGGTCAGTTTTGGCCAGCCATGACTGTGAGAGACTTTTGGCTTTTTGGAGAGGTGGTGTGAGCAGAGAACTGGACAGTGGCTTGGTACTGCAGTGGGGGTGTCACATAGAGATTTTTAAAAAGCGGAACTGAAGTGTGCTGGTCAGGGAACCCATGTGCAGCTGCCCTGCCAGCAAAGAGACAAGATTGAAAGTACAGTTTGCTTCCACTGAGTACAGCTGGGCTGGAAGATCAGAAAGTTGCACAGCAAAGGAATTTCTGGGCCTCAACCAAGCATAGTTAGCAAGCCAGGAGGAGCTACACAAAACAGTTCGGGACTGTTTCTACTGTGAGGGCAGTGGGCTGGGAATTAGACAGCCAAGAGTTGAGCATCTGAGATTATTTTTGGCTTGGCAGAACCCCCTCCCAAGCAGAGTTTAAACCTCTGGGAAAGGAGGGACAGACCCAGCCCCCACTTTCTACAGGACTGCAAGCACCTCATCCAATAGGGAAGCTCTGCAGAACAGTCAGTCCAGGCTCAAACACCCTCTGCAAAGTGCATGTCCTCAGGAGAAAGACAGGAAAAGAAATTCCACAAGAGCCCATTTTGTGTCTCCCTGTGAGCACAGGGAGACAAAATATACTGCTTCCTAGGACCCTATTCCACTGAGGCCAGCAAAGCTGGGAGATCAGAAATTGGTTCAGTGAGGAGTAATCAGGGCCCCACCCAGCCTCAGCTCTCACACAGAGCTGCCCTTAGCACCAAGCAGGAAAGAGCTGACCCTCTTATACAGATTGGCACCTCCCCGGAAACAGACAGCAAGTTCATCAGAAACTATGCATTGTTAGAAATAAGCTGGGAAAGACCAAGACAGGTGGTGCAGGGGTAGGGGAACACATCCACAATTTCCCCAGAAGACTGAACAGCACCTCCCAGAGCAGACCCAGGAGTCTCAGCCTCCTGATCATAATAGAAGCGCCCTCTAGAGGCAGGTGAAGGTGGTACATGGGGTGCTTCCAGAAGTTGGATGACTCACCTCTGGACCTTGAGCTGATAAAAAGCCAGAGGCAGATCCTGAATGAGAAGACAGGAAGCAAACATCACTCTCTGCTGAAATGAATTCCACGTTATTCTTCTTCCATATTGGTGTTATTATTTTTTCTCTCACATAGTTTATTAATATGTTTTTTTCCTTCAGTTGTATTCCAACTAAGTCACTATTCTTTTTTATTCTTTTTATTCACATTTTTATATTTTTTTATTTTACTTTTATTTCAAGTCTCATATTGTACACTTCCCTTGTCTTTCCTCCATTTTGCCTTCTTATTTTCTTATTTTTTGTTTTAAATTTCCTTCATTTTCCCCTTTTCTATGCCTGTTCCTATTCCTTAAACTTACTATTTCTCCTCCCTCTATCCTTGCAAAATCATCTTTCTTTCCTTTAGTCAGCTCACTTCTTTTTTCCTTTCTGATAATATTCTTATTTTCTTTCCACTTTTATTAATCATTGCTTGTTTGGTGTGGATATTGTGGTTATTACTGTTTCTCTTCAATTTTATTCCAACTTGTTCACCATTTTATTATTTCAAATCTCATAGGTTACCCTCCATCCATCTTACTCCATTTTGCCTTACTCTTGCCCTTGCTTATTTGATTTTGAAATTTTATTTTTTCCCTTACTTAGCCTGGATTCTATTCCTTTCTCTTATTATTCCTCCTTCCTCTATCCTCAAAATCATTTTTATTTACTGTAGACATCTCGTATTCTCTTTGTTCTTTCTTATAATATTCTTATTCTCTTTCTGCCTTTACTAATCTTTGCTCCTCTGTCATTATTATTGACCCTGTTGTCATCTTTCTTCAATTTTTTCTATTGGTTTGCTTTTTTTTTATTTTATTTCAAGCTTCATACTATATTCTCCCTTTTTCTTACTCCATTTTGCCATCTCTCTTCCCTTTATAACTTATTTTTTAAATTTTATTTTCTCCCTTTCTTTGCCTTGTTTCTATTCCTTACTCTTGTTATTTCTCCCTCTTCCTTCTCAAAATAATCTTTCTTTCCTTTATTCATCTCATATTCTTTTTTCCTATCTTATAATATTCTTAATATCTTTCCACTTTTATTAATCTTTGCTCATTTGCTGTTGACATTGCTAATGTGTTAGGGATAGTTTTGCTGGCGTGGGTTTGGTTTCCTGGGTAGTTTTGCTTTGTTATGCCAGCAACTGTGCAACAACATACAAGATGTGGTGGGGGTTGTAACTCTCAGTAAGCTAGCCAGAGAGGACAACCCACCACCAAATGAGCCATCAATAACTAAAGCCCAAGTACAGCAAAAGAGTCAACATAAATTGAACAAAGGGCATCCCTAGAGCATCCAGCTCAGTGGATTAAAGAGACTGTACCACTGAGTCTCACAGAATTCCTACCACAGAAGCTCACCCCACAAAGACAGAGAGGTAAAGCAGATCGATCTGATATGCAGAAACAAACAAAAACAGCCAGCTATAATAGGGAAACAAAGAAACAACCCCCAGTCAAAAGGAAAAGAGGAATCCACAGAAAGACTAATAAATGAAATTAAAGCAAGCAACTTATCAGACATACAGTTCAAAATAATAATTTTAAATATACTTAATGAACTCAGAACTACAAAGAACTGAATGGGAACTGCTAGGAACTGAATGGGTACTACATCAGCATGAAAAAGGACATAAATCTATGAATAATAACCAGAAAGAAATGAAGAATATACTAGAAAGAATTAAAAACAGGCTAGATGAAGCAGAGGACTGAATCAGTAAGCTGGGAGAAAAGGTAGAAAAAAAAGTTAGAGCAACAATATGAAAGAAAGACACAAAAAGAATGAGGGTAGTTTAAGGGAGCTTCAGGACAACATGAAACACAACAATATTCACATCACAGGATACCAGAAGGAGAAAAGTAGCAATGGGTAGAAAACATGTTAGAAAAAATAATGACAGAAAATCCCCTAACTTGGTGAGGGAAAAAGTCACACAAGTCCAGGAAGCACAGTGGGTCCCAATCAAGATGAATATAATGAGGTCCATTCTGAGGCACATCATAATTAAGATGACAACAGTTAAAGACAAAGAAGTAGCAAGGGATAAACACCTAGTAACATACAAGGGACTTCCAATAAGGCTATAAGCTGAATGGCACAAAATATTCCAAGTAATGTAAAATAAAAAATGCAACCAAGACTTCTCTATCCAGCAAGGTTTTCATCTAAAATGGAAGATAAAATAAGGAGCTTCCCAGATTAAAGAAAAATAAAAGGCTGGAAGACTATGTATCCACCAAACCAGCATTGCAAGAGATACCTAAAGGACTTCTTTAAAAAGATGAAGTAAAGAGAGGGAGAATGGAACACAGGCACAAAGGGAAAAATGACAATGAATAAGTATCTATCACTGATAATCTTAAATGTAAATGGATTAAATTTCCAAACAAAAGACAGGATAGCTGAATGGATAAGAAAACATGACCCATATATATGCTGTCTACAAGAAACCTACCTCAGAACAAAATATCTAAACAGGCTGAAAGACAAGAAATAGAAAAAAAAAGTATTCCAAGCAAATGGACATGAAAAAAAAAAAGCTTGGGTAGCAATACTTATATTAGACAAAACAGACTTCAAAACAAAGGGTGTAACAAGAGACAAAGAAGGTCACTATATATAACTTAAAAGAGTAGTCCAACAAGAGGATATGACCCTTGTAAACATAAATGTACCCAACATAGGAGCACCTGAATACATAGGGAAAATCTTGTAGGACATTATTTAGGACATCAACAGCAATACAGTTATTATAGAGGATTTTAACACCCACTCTCAACGATGAATAGAATGTCCAAACAAAAAAATAAACAAGGCAATTGGGTAATTGAATGACACCCTATATCAAATGGTCTTAACTGATATTTATGTAGCATTTTAGCCCAAAGAAATAATTATGCACTGTTTTCTAATGCACATGGATCATTTTCAAAGGTAGACCACATGGCAGGACACGAAACAAATGTCAACAAATTCAAGAACATTGAAATCATATCAAGAACCTTCTTGGATCACAATGGCTTGAAACTAGAAACCAACCTCAAGGACATAACTCAAAAAATTCAAACATATGAAGACTGAATAACATGCTATTAAATAATGAATAGGTAATCAATGAGATAAAACAAAAAATCAAAAAGCACCTGGAAACAAATGAGAATGAACACACAACAACCCAAAATCTATGGGACACAGAGAAGTCAGTCCTGAAAAGGAAATTCATAGGACTACAGGCCTACCTAACAAAGATAAAAAATCCCAAATAAACAACCTAACCCTACATCTAAAACATCTAGAGGAACAACAACAAAGCTTAGACTGAGAAGGAAGGAAATAATCAAGATCAGAGCAGAATTAAATGATGAGACTAAAAAACAATTGAAAGGATCAATGAATCAAGGAGTTCTTCTTTAAAAAGATAAGCAAAAAGGACAAACTTTTAATCAGACTCATCAAGAAAAAGTAGAAAGGACCCAAATAAATTCAGAAACAAAAAGGGAGAAGTAACAACTGATAACAAAGAAATACAAATAATTATAAGAAACTGCTATGAACAACTATATGTCAAGAAATTGGACAACGTAAGTGAAATGGACAAATTTCTAGGAATATAAAATCTTCCAAACTGAATCAAGAAGCAGCAGAAAGCTGAAGTAGACAAATGACAAGTAGTGAAATCAAAGCAGTAATAAAAATCACCAGACATACAAAATCCTGGACTGGATGGCTTCACAGGCAAATTTTACCAAACATTCAAAGAAGAACTAATTCTTCTTCTTCTGAAACTATTCCAAAAATTCAAGAAAAGGGCAAAATCCCAAACTCTTTAGCCTAATTCTGGTATTACCCTAATTCCAAAACCAAGTAAAGACACAACGAAGAAAGAAAATTACAGACCAATATATCTGATGAACATAGATGCTAAAATCCTTAACAAAATATTGACAATCTGGATCCAGCAATACATTGAAAAGATCATACACAATGATCTAGTGGGATTTATCTCAGGGATGCAAGGATGGGGCAATATTTACAAATCAGCAAATGTTATACATCACATAATCAAAATGAAGGACAAAAACCACATGGTCATATCAATACATGCCAAAAAGCATTTGATAAAGTCCAGCATCCATTTATGATAAAACACTCAGTGAAGTGGGAACACAGGGAGCTACACCTAAACATAACAAAGACCATAAAGGAGAAACCTACAGCCAGACCCCTACTCAATGGGCAAAACTAACAGCTTTTTCCTTAAGATCAGGAACTAGACAAGGGTGTCTGCTCTCACCATTCTTATTCAACATAGTATGGGAAGTTCTAGCCACAGTGACTAGACAAGGAAAAGAAATAAAATGCATCCAAATTGGGAAGGAGGAAGTAAAACTGTGACTATTTGCAGACCACATAATACTATATGAAGAAAACCCCGTTGTCTTCACCAAAAAACTATGTGACCTACTAAGTGAATTTGGCAAATTGAGATACAACGTCAATATTCAGAAATTGATGGTATTTTTGTGTACCAACAATAAAACATCAGAAACTAGGAAAAAAGTATATGTTGCCATTTACTATAGCAACAAGAATAATAAAGTACCTAGGAATAAATTTAACTAAGGAGGTAAAAGACCTATACTTGGGAATCTGTAGAACACTGAAGAAAGAAACTGAGGGAGATACAATACATATGATCTCACCTATAAGAGGAACCTAATGAACAAAATAAACTAATAAGCAAATAGAGCCAGAGGCATGGAAACAAAGAACAGACTGACAGTGACCAGAGGGGTGGGTGGAAGAGGATAAGGGTGGAAAAAAGGAGATTGGACTAGTCAAGGAACATGTATGAATGACCCATGAACATGGACAACAGGGTTGAGATTGAATGTGGGAATGGGGGGTGGGTGGGCAGAGGAGGGCAAATGGGGAAAAACTGAGACAACTTTAATAGAATAACAATATTTTTTAAAAGAAATTGAGGAAGATACAAATAAATGGAAGCATATCTTATGTTCATGGATTAGAAGAATTAACATCATTAAAATGTCCATACTAACCAAAGCAATCTATAGATTCAATGCAATCCCTATTAAAATACCAATGGTATTTTCCTTATTTAGAACAAATACTCCAAAAATTTATATGGAACCAAAAAAAAAAAAACAAAACACAAAACAAAATAGCCTCAGCTATCTTGAAAAAGAAGAATAAGGTTGAGGGGATCACAATACCTGCTATAAAAATATACTTCAAGTTCACTGTCTTCAAAACAGCCTTGTACTGGCATAAGAACAGAAACACAGATCAATGGAACAGAATAGAGAGCCCAGAATTAAATCAATGTCTATATGGTCAACTAATATTTGACAAAGGAGTCACAAGCATAGAATGGAGTAAGAATAGTCTCTTCAACAAATGGTGTTGGAAGAACTGGACTGGTACATGTGGAAAAAAAATGAAATTAGACCACCAACTTACACCATACATGAGAATAAACTCAAAATGGGCAAAAAACTTAAATATAAGTAGTGATACCATAAAAGTCCTAGTGGAAAGCAGTAAAATTTCAGATATCCCATGTAGCAATATTTTTACCTATATATCTCCTGGGGCAAGGAAAATACAGGAAAATGTAAACTAATGGGATTACATCAAATTAAAAAGTGTCTTCTCAGCTAAAGAAACCATCATCAAAAAAGAAAAGGAAACCAATGGTATGGGAGAACATATTTGCTAATGATACATCAGACAAGGGTTTAATCTCTAAAATATATAAAGAACTCGTAAGACTCAATACCGGGAAGACAAACAAGCCAATTAAAAAATAGGCAAAGGACCTAAATAGACACTTCTCCAAAGAGGACATAAAGATGGCCCATAGACATATGAAAAGATGCTCAAGATCACTAGCCATCAGAGATGTAAATTAAAAACACTGAGATATCATCTGCTGCTTATCAGTTGATTTACTAATGACCATCATTAGTAAATCAACAAACAACAAGAGCTGGGGAGGACGTAGAGAGAAGAGAACCCTAGTGCACTGCTGGGAGGAATGCAGACTGATGCAGCCACTGCATAAACAGTATGGAATATTTTTTAAAAATTAAAAATGGAACTGCTTTTTGACCCAGTAACTCCACTGCTGGGAATATACCCTAAGAATCCTGAAACACCAATTCAAGGAACCTATGCACCCCAATGTTCATAGCAGTATTATTATATTGTATAAATATAATAAGATCAATTTATAATCAATTATACATAACTTCATGTGAGTTTATTTAAAAATTATTCATTGAGAATTTCTATGTACCAGACACTATCATAGGTTGTGGGTATAAAACAATAAGGAAGACAACATATCAGACTTTGTAAAGATTATATTATTTTAGTGGAAAAACAGATAAAAAGTTATCAAATAATAAATAATATGTCAACAAGATTAAATACCATCTTACACTCTTTTTAGTATATACAAAGAAGTTTTATGACACTACTTGAAATAATATGGGCTGACACAATCTCTTAAAAGTGGCTGGTAGAAATATAAATTGGAAGACAATTTGTTTTTGTCTTGTAAAGTTGAACATAACAGACCTGGTAATTTATTCCTAGGTATGTGATTAAGAGAATGTTTTGAACATTTGCACCAAGAGATATATACAGAAACGTGTGAAGCAATACTTTTAATAATAGCAGAAAATAGGAACCTGCCATAGAAAGGTAGTTTTGGTATATTTAGACTATGAAATATTACACAAAATAGGAAACAAAAAAATCACAGATATCTACAACAATATAGTAACATTTTACTTGAGCACAAGAAGTGGGCCACAGAAGTTACATTCAACAAAAAGAACTTTATAAAATTAAAAATGAGTTTATTTAAAAAATCATTGTTCAAGTATATGCATACTTAGGCAAGAAAGTAATGAACAGAATTTAGGATAGTGGCTAGCTGATTTTGAGGAAAGCAGGAAAATGAACATAGAAAGAGAACATTAATGGAACATATTTGTAATGTTTTAGACTAAGGAGTTGTATATTGGGTTCAGGGTGTTCATTATAACATAAATGAATGAATAAACAGGAAGGAAGGGAGGAAAGAGATGGGAAAGAAACACAAAAAAGAAGGAAAGAAAGAATAAGGAAAGAAAGGAAGGGAGTGAGGGAGGCAAAGAAAATGATAACAGTACAAAAACTAAAGAAGGCAGTATGTTAAAATCCATGACATAATGAATCCTATTCTGAGATTAATATGTGCATATATGTATGTGTATCACATACACACACATTTTTTTCAGGTAGTGGTAAGTGTAACAAAATAACAGGGTCAGAGGTAGATATTTATGATATTCTTTTATAATATGCAGTATATATGTGTGAATGTTTGTATATGTAAACATATAATTTACATAGTGAGATGGCTCTGTCATACATCACTGTTCTTGTGTTACTAAATACACAGCACTATGCTCAGTTGATGCCACCATACATAACAGTGTAGTATGATAAAGTAAAAATTATAAACTCAGCAGAAAGGAGCAAAGTCAAGTTATACTATGTGTTAGCTTGGGAAGCCATGGTTGAAAATTTTTCTATTGGAGTATGTAAAATTTTGTGCATTTTTTTAAGAAGAATTTTGCAGTGAAGAGTTTTGTGAAAAATAATGTCCCCTGTAAGAGTGTGTTTGACTGTTATTAAATCACAGGGCATTTTCTTTGTGGGAATCCCAAGAAAGACCCCAAATGAGTTTAGGAACAGAAATAGTTCTTTATTCCTGCCATTTGTTTATTATCTTAGAGACACAGTAAACTCTGCAGCTGAAGTGGGCTTTTTTTGTTCTGTTTTGTTTTTAATTTTCTTATATTAATTGTAATAGCACCAACTTGGGCTATACCAGTAGCACGTATGTAATGTAACATTGAATTAATTTTTTTACCACTGTGTTTCCATCTCATCTGTTTGTGTTTCTCTTTTTTACTCTCACTTTCACAGAATTTTATTTTACTTTATTTTATTAAATGAATTTTATTTCTTGAAATAAAAATATAAATACATGAAAAATAGCCAGTAACATTATTGGTTATTATGTCCATAGCTGAAAGCTATTTTTTACCTCCATCCAATCATCGTGCTAAAGATATTCTTAGGTTATATGTGTTCATGTGTGTATGTGTGGGCACAGCCCCCAGAAGGTGTGAGTCAACCAATCAATTATGGTAACTAAAAATAGGTAAGTTAAGACTTAGTGTGGTGTGAAAATTTGTCATTTTCCTAGGAGTATATTTGTCCAATATAGATTGTCAGTGTATATGGAAGGAAGACACAACCAACTGTAAATAAAAGCTTAGCTGAGACAAACTGAAGAGCAGCTGCAGTCCTCAGCCCTTAGAAACCAGTATATTTCACTAAGTGTCTTATCAGAAAGGCTTAGAAATTCCAACTATTTTCTCTAAACAGAATAATACAGAAGCTTTTCAGAGATGACAGCAATGTTTTTATTAAATTCACAATTAATAATCATATTTATGCCTGTTTTCTGAAACAGTAAAATAATTTTTCCTTAACTTCACCAGAAAACACACTCTCAAACTGTTTTTTTCAAAAATGATAATAGCAATACTTTACATTTTAAGAACACCATTATTTCCCTTTTTATTGCTTTCTTCCAAAGAGCTCAAAGCATTGCAAAGTGCTCTTAAAAAAGTTATATTCACATTTCTCTTCCTTTGATCCCTATGATGAAATGCAACCACCTCTATGCTAAAATACAGCCACTGCTTATGACAGTGAATAACAATTCCATACAATTCACAAGAAATAACATACCCAATTAAAACTGTAAAGGGGTCTTAGAAAGACAGATTTTAATTAGTGAAGCTGGAATGTGGCCAAGCAAAAAAAGGACTATGAAAAGTGGTCATGACCTCATTTTAACACTCTGTCTTATTCAGAAGACCACATCTAGAGTAGCCCATTGCATCAGGCTGACTTGGGGCACTGATTGATTTAGCACTGAATAAACGGGAACAATTCACATACTTAATCATCATCTGCATTTATCAAAGCAGCTAAAGATTTTCCTTGGTGAACCTCCTCCATCAGTTAATGACCCTGTGCATGTTCATTCGTGAGTCATGAAACACCAGGTCTACCCTCCCCTTGCATAACTATTTTTTGATAATATGTGTTATCAAATACCAAAAAATCACAACTTTAATGTGATAGAGTAAGATCAAAGGTCAAGCAATTTATAATGTAAACTTTAGATATTCAAAGGCAACCTTCTTTAATTCTGAAATTTTTAAAAAATATTACTTTTTTAGAAGTGTCAAAACTACATATCACTAGTTCCTGAATCCCATCATGCACACTCATTAATTTTATGTCCAGAGAAGGGGGAGTAGCAATGGATAAAAAAATAAAACAATTAAGGAAAAGAAAGATGATCTTCAGATTGCACTGATTCTTTTAAACATAATGCAGTGATAATATTATATGATTTATGAAAGTTTTCTTGAGTTGCTTTTTCTAAATTGCAAGTATATATTGAAATCTATTCTGTATACAATGCTTTGTATTATTGGCTTTTTAAAAATATAGCAATTTTATGCCACTTTCATCCTAGAAATTTCTGTGGAAGAAATAATTTTCCTGTTTGTTTCTTGCATGTTTTCATGACAAGGATCTCAAGGATGGGATTACAGACTGCATTTCAATCACCCCCTTCTCTCGAAGCTTTGTCCCCAACAATTATTTCTGTATTTCTCCACTCAGCAATTGCTCTCAATGACGCAATGGAGGAGTGGGCTGGCCATATCAATGGTTGACATTCATCTCCATTAACCTAAATATGTGACTATATGGAAAGTAGCCACACTTCAGCAATAAAAAGCTTTTGTTTATATAATGTAAAAGTGGCACAAGATTTACATTTAAATTATATTCCTTAAGAAAAATAAAAGGTACCTGTAGCTTTCAAAAATCTGAAACCAACTATATAGTCAACTACTATATAAAGGTTTTTATGTCTGTAGTAGAAAGCTATTTTTTTCTCTTTCTCCCCAGACCCTTTGGGCTTTTCTGGGTTTAGAGGATACAACTTTGTATACTCCAACTCCCATAAAAAATAATGCAAGCAGCCCAGGCTTGACTGGTAGCAAACTATCTCCAGGGCAGCTATTTCCCTTTGAATGTGGAGCTATGAGACCCTGGTCTGGGACTGTTATGCAGCAGTGGCCTTTGGAACACAATAAGCTTTCAATTGGTGAAGAGATGTAAAAAAATTAAAAAAGAAAGACCATGTATAGACATTAAAAAAATCTTTGAATCTAGGCGACACTAACACCTGCCACACCACATGTTTGGTTACTCAAGCTGATAGGCCCTTCTTTAGGACAATTTGAAATGGGTTCATGTCATGTGAAACCAAGAGTACTGACCCAAATATTAACTGTGTGTATAATACGAATGGATACTGTGCTAGGGCAGGATATTTGGAGCTTTACTGCAGTGCTGTGCAAGCAGATAGTGTCCCTACCCTCAGGATGTTAACACACTCACACGGGAGACAAAAGATGAATAGGTAAATAAAACAAATAGTTAATGATAAATGATAATGTGTTAAAAAAAAAAGTTAACATGGTTCTGGGATAGTGAAAACCAGGAACATGCTTAGGTCAGGGGAGGTCTTGCTTGGCTAGTGTTAGACTTCACAAATGTACTCTAAGTACCTTTAAAAACAATGTTTTCATTCAGATCCTTTTCAAAGCATAGGTTTAATCTTTTAAAAAATGTATTGCCTTTTCTGATTAGTAACCGCAATGATATGACCAATAATAACTAATATTTATTGCCAGCTGCTACAGGCTCCTCACCACTGGATGAATTTTATATATATTGTTTCTATGTAACCTTCAAAATCCTATAAGGTTAAAGTCATCATTGTTACAATTGTACATATGATGAGGTAAAAGAATACAGATGTTAAATATTATCTAGTAATCAGAAGAGATAGTGCTTGATCTCTGGAAATCTGAAACCTGGGTTTGCATTCTTCACCACTATCCTATTAGAAGAGTAAACCATACTTGCTGCTAAATTTCAAACATTATAGGTATATATTCTCTAGCAAGAGAAAATTCACTCCTTCCTTACTATCATCTTTTCTTGAGATAAACATTCTTAAGCATTGGGTGCATGAGAAATTTTCTTATACACAGAGTCATGCTTTTTAAGTTTCTGATAATGTTATACATACCATATGTTTCATAAGACATGCCCATGATTTACTTTTTCCCATGGGTGATTTGAGATATATACTTACTTATGTTTTAAAAGTAAACTTTATGCAACTTGAATTATTTTCTCCCCCTAATTTTATATGGAATTGTACACAGCCAGATGATTCCTCCTTTACAATAAAGGTTTATACACTTCAATTCTCATAGTTTTAGAATTTCTCTACAATTCATTCTGCCTCCCAAATAATCCTTTATTAGCAAAACGTGCCTACTATCTCAGCATTAGAAGGCAAATTTAAGCAAGAGCAATGACATTTTGAAATTCAGTGGAGTTTTTCAGCTAGAAATACTGTCATCTTCTAAAACTGAGTCTTTCTTGGTCTTTTAATTATTACATACATGAGAAGCAGATCTACCTCTTAAACTCACAGATTGCAAGCATGAGAAAATGAAACAAACTATAATATTTACAGAGTTCTTATTGTGTGCAACTTACACATGCAGCGCCCTGAAGGCTCAATGGTGGACAAAGTCAATAGTGTTTCAGCTTCAGAGAACTCAATATGAACACAAAAGAGAGCACCATCTTCTTAAAATTTTTGCTGTTTTGCCCATTGTAATTGCTACAGTTAAAGGAAAGAGGCATGAAAGACAGTGTCACCTTTCTTTCTCCTTTATCTTTTCATGACTAGGTCTAAACTACTTGCCAAATATCTTTAAAGAATGATTGAGGAAAATCTGAGTTTTCCTTAGTTACACTTAAATCCAAAGAGCCCTTTCTCTGTCAGAAATGAGTTTGATTTGCTCAAAATAGTGTTTGGCTTGGGTGGCAAACTAAATGTTCTTAGAAACTTGCTGCACTGGATGTCCTTAAGTGTAAAAATCTATTTCAAAACTCTCAAGGTTACAGTTAAGACAATGCAGAGTCCTGGACTTCCAGGAAGAAGATAGTTCACAGAGGACTTTAAGATGAGCACATTGTGCCAACCAAAGCAGAAGTCTTCAGTATTGATTGCTTTCCTCATAATTATTATATGTTTCAAAAGTGTATTTGTTACTCAGCTATGAGATGCAACCTGTGAACTTGGGGGAAAATGTATGTCATTGCTTCCATCACTCATTGTGACTATATGAAATCTTCACAAGTATGAGGTCTTTTGTCAAATTATTTTTCCCATGAACTCTCTGAAACCATTTATTTCATTTTTAAAGGCAAGGTAACAAGGAACTCACTACTTCATATTTATGCAGTCACATGCAGCTTCTTTGATAAAACCACCACAAAAGAAGAAATCACCACCACAAATGTATCAGTGGTTTCAGAGGCATCTTGTAATACTTTAATGTTTCATGATATGAGCTGACTTTTCTAGTTGGTCTTAACTTAAATATCCACTTATCTATTTTATTGCTAAGTACAATCTTACTAAGTGCCAAGCAAGCGTAAGTACACTATCTCTGTTTAGCCTCACAGTGAATGTAGGGTAGGTATTATCATTCCCTTCCTAGGATGACCTCAGCTACTAGCATACATAATTATCAAATGGGAGAACAAGAATTTGAACCCAGAAAGTCCCAGAAAGTACATGTAATCCAACATGGTACCAACCACATATGAAAATACTTACACAGGTCAGTCTGCATCCAAAAATGAAACATGTTGCCTACCGTATGTGTGTATAGAAAAAAAAAACTCTCATAGAATCTTACATGTAGAAGTTCTTGAGAGAGTAGAAGTTTATCGCTACTTACACATCCCAGTTAAATAAAAATGGAATTTGAAACACACAATTACTCTTATTTGACCTAATGTTCATCAATGAGAAGAACAGAGAAGGCAATTGAAAACATCTGCATTCTAAATGCATGTGCACCAATAGCTACTCTCTGACCTTGGGCCTCAGTACCTGAATGTGTAAAATGAGGTGGTGGGCAGGAAATCTGGTTGTAAAGCCTAAATATAAAATTTTAAATTAGATTACGTTAATCTCATACAACTGTCTTTTAGTCCTATTTCTAAATAGCAGTAATTAATACTGTAGGGGATTAAGTTGTCTCCACTCCAAACATTTCATGAATGAGTGTACAAACCCATATTAAAGAGCAAGATTACGGCACATCTTAGAGATGGTTTCTATAAACAAGTAAACTCAGACTGATAGAAGATGCCTCTATTATGAAGAGTGAGAAACAAAGAAATAACCTATGATTCCTTTTCTTTTAGCTTATTGATTTTTAGGTATATTTACCATGTGCCAAACACAACTTAAAATTAAAGTAATAATTTAAAAAGTTATTGCTGTAAAGCAAAGGATGAAAGGGGTCTCTGCAGGGAAGTGTGTCTCCCTAGAGTCCTCCTAATACTGATTAACACTAGTTTTTGAAATGTTAATTAGTTTTGAGCTTAACAGCTAGTCATTGTCTAAAAGGGCATGGAGCAAAACTTTTTCAAAGTTTGGACTAAGGAGTATTTAACTCCTTAATGCCAAAGACTGGCCATTTACCCCATTGCTGGCCACTGAACCATGAGAATGCCAGGACTGATTAACTGTGGTGATTAGCAGGCTGACATTGGAGCTAGAACCACTTGTCACTTGCTTACATTGACAATACCTAAAGAAATGTTTAACTTTTATCAGCACAATGCATTTCAGCTAGTGGTGTTATGGCATGCATATTTTTTAAACTTTCATAGACTATGAATAGGTTTAATGCAATGTATATAATTTTTGAAGTGAGATCTAAAATTACTATACTATATTTCAGAGACTTTTTTGCCATTTAATTGGTATAATTATAGAAAATAGAGCTTTTTGATTCTTATATCTTAGGCACCATATTTATTACTCTTCTTATATGCAATCTAAATTTCACATACTCCTATTGCTTCTCAGTAGAGTAAAACACTCTTAAAAGAACATTACTAAAAACTTCATGAGAGGGAATTCTTATGGGAAAATGTGGTTTTATAGAAAACAGTTAACAATCTAAATAAGACAATGGAAATTGGAAAAGTAGTAAGTAGTAAGAAATATTTGCTTTACTCAGAAATGTTTATTAAGCAAAAATGTCCATATGTCTAAGTGATCAAATGTGTGATCCAGCATTATTTGCTCCATTTTACTACTCAGGAACAGAAATTTAAGAAACTTACCTAAAGTCTTTGAACTGACAGAGTTTGTATTTGAAAATGCTCTTTCTACTACTGTAATCATTATTTCATTTGTTTTTATTATTATTTAAGCATACTAGGTCTGTCCAGAAAAAGTCCAACCATTGTGAATATGGTTTTGTGTTCAATGAGAATGTTTTGTGTAACAACCATGTAACCTGGGAGTCAAGGAGAGTAGACTGGAATGCACATATGTGAACAATGATGACTTCACTGTTCTAGTCAGTGTGGGTGGTAGATGCTGTTGAGTGAGCATGTGTACTGTGTGGCTGTCACATTCAAAATGACTGAGTGAGTAGAGCAACAAATCTGCCTCAAACTTAAATGAATTAAACTTCAACATTTCTCCACAGAAACTATTCAGATGATTCAGAAGGCTGTGGCGGCTATGGTGGTAGGGTAACTGGTGGTAGGCAGCTTCCTCATGGCAATGCACCCACTCATGTATCACGTCCCATGCAGACATTTTTGGTGAAACATCAAAGCACCCAGTGACTCAGCCCCCTCTACAGCCCAGATTCAGGACCCTGAGACTTCTGCCTTTTCCCAAAACTACAATCAACTTTGAAATGGAAGAGATTTCAGACTGCCGATGAAATTCAGAAAAATACAACAGGGCAGCTGATGGCAACTGGGAGAACTCAGTGAGGTCCCAAGGTGCCTACTTTAAAAGGGACTGAGGCATCACTGTCCTATGTACAATGTTTCTTGTATCCTGTATCTTCTTCAATAGATGTCTCCATTTAGCATAATGCATGGCTGGATACTTTCTGGATAGGACTTGTACATTACTAGTTTCTTTTGTTGTTATTTCCTTTAACATTTAAATATAATTCAATTTCTTCAACGATATTTGAGACAAGAAGCTATTATTATATAAACTGAAAACTTTAAATGAAATGCAGCATTCTGTTGTAGAATATTCTGCTTAGGTATTTTAAGCATTAAACTAAGAAAAACTAGTGAAATATTTAAAAATATAAATTATGCTATGAGATTATAGTATAAAACTGAAAGACAAATAAACTCAGGTAAAAAATATTTGAGAAATATCTTAATACTGGAAAGGCGCAGTGGATAATCTAAGAATACAAGTATTAGGAAATAAAGGAATGACCAGAATAGATGATCATCTATGAAAATGATGTGTGTAGAAAACCATCCTGTCAGTTCAGAATTTGCTGAGAGAGCCATGACTGGAAGAGAAAGAAGGAAGCCAGAAATAGGGCTGTGAAAGGAAAACAGTAGGGAAATGAAAAGGAAGGAATAAATTTTAGAGATGTCATAAGAAAAAATTCTCATATTTATTTTTAACAGATTTTAACATGAGCAGTCTTAAAAATGTTTTTTTCTTTCTTACCAAATCACATGAAGTGACTGTTTAGTTGTTTTTTTTTTAGATCCTTTCCATAAGCCTTTTTCTGCATTATTATTTCATTTTCTCTAGTTCTCCTAGTCTTTCGAATCTATTTCTGGTTCTTTTCTTTTGCAGATATTATTATACATTGTTCATTACTATGGAATTCTGGGCTTGTATTTCAGTCTACTTGCATTTATCTCAGCCTTCAATGATTTTTGGGTAGATCTGTTAATAATCAGTTTTTTATACAGTATTAATAATAAAAATGGTACAAAAATTGAACCAAGCATGCAACCAGGTCCACAGAGCTCAGCAGCACAGATGGCAGCCAAAGATAAAGAGACTTTCTGGAATTTGCTTAAACTCTGCTTCAGGAATCACTCCAAGCTGAGATGCTTAAAGAAAGAGAAATACAAATTAAGAATCTATAGAGCTACATGAAAGTGTTACTTCAGTTTCCACAATCTTGTCAATGAATTTACACAATATATTACTTACATATATGGTAAGCTGTTACTTGTCACAAGTCTGCTATTAATACCCAAACTTTTCAGCTGAAGTTGGAATGGAAAAACCATTAGAATGACCAAGTTTCTGAATTATATAACTAAACTATAACTTGTACACTGCATTAAATAAATAGCAATATTTTTAAATGCCTTTTTAAGTTTACATCAAGCATGTCCTTCTTTCACACCAATTAAATCTATTAGACCATAGTTTGTTGAGTTTAAAATAATATAAAGAACAACTAACAATATACTAGCAAATCTGTAAAAAGGTATGGATGCACATATGTGTATATGAAAGAGACAGTAGATATGTGCATAATTGCATAATTATTTAACTATTCCTTTGATTTTACAAAGTTCTTTTTATAGAGTTCTCATGTTTAAATGTTTAAGCGGACTATATTATCCTCAAAGGGATAATTTTCTTATTATCCTTATATTTACTACTATGAGAACCAAGTGTGTGTGTGTAGTGAGACATCTTTGCTGTCAGTTAAAGCCTACTCTGAGTACAGGCTTTTTCACTTATGATTATGTGACCTTGGGCAAGTTACTGTGCTTCTCTGATCACCATCTGTGACATAAAGATAATAGCATGGATTCTAAAAGTACAAATGAGGAAAAAGCTCCACATGCAGAGGTGTAAGGGGATTGTACACTGTCTGCTTAGGAAAAGGCTTCCCACTCTCTCCTAATATAGTAACTTTCATCATCCAGAAAGTCACTAATCTGCTGTCCAACCTGCTTTCCTCAATACCTGCAAAGTAGATTAATATCAGAATACACTTTCATTCTCCAAGTTCATGAAGCTTTGAAAAAATCCTCATACAAATTGAGAAATACCAACACAGAGAACCAGAATAGACTATGTTTAGATTCAACACCAGGTAATGTCCCCTTATGGACAGATTCATGCAATTAACTTCATAAAATAATTGATTAATTTACAATGAAACTAATAGTTATAGATCCCAGGCAGAGGAGTCCAGGATATTCTTTTCCTGTCTATAGGTAACAATGAAAGAAAACAATTAATGGGAAATTTCTTTGTAATATGGAATCAAAACAAAGGGGAATTAAGCTGATCAAATATTTTATCATCATCATGCTTAGAAAGTATAATAATATATCTTACCTATCAATAGAGATGACTTTAATAATAATTGTAGCTAACACTGTGGAACACTTATGTGTCAAGCACTGTTCTAAGCATTTTAGCTCATTTAATACTTATAAAAACCCTTGTAAAAAAGTCCTAGTATAATTTCCATTTTGTAATTAAAAAATTGTAAGAGTGGTTAATTAACTTGGTTAGGTTCACAAAGCAAGAAACTGGCAAAGGAAAATAAGTTTGCCAATGGAGACTAAATTCTCAGTGTCTGTTGGTTAGATGAGTTTCCCTTCTGGAAAATTTTTGATTATTGGTTAATTGCAAAATATTGACCATAATTCTCCTTTCCCACATTCTCATTATTGACTCCTTCTTCAGGTTTTCTTAGAAAGTGACATTTAAACTCATATCTGAGGCAAAAGAAAGCAACAATCACACAAATATTCCAGAAAAAGCATTTCAGGAAAGAAAGGATAATAAGTGCAAAGTACAAAAAAAAAAGAGCAAAGAAAAGAGATTCCGTTTTAGATGCATTAATCTATTTGACTGATTTGCAGCCAAATGTTGCAGACTGGGAGACACTTTCTTCTTGGCATAGTTCTGCTAGGATTTCAGTGTTTTACTCTCAGGGGGATCATACTTATTTAATTTGGTTGCAGGTTCAGGGTGGTTTCATACATGAAAAGAAAACAATGTGGAATAGTTTAAAATATATAGGTGTTGGCATCAGATCCAGTTAAAATTCTGGTTCTACCACTTTCTAGCTCTATAAGTTTGGGTTTATTATCAATTTCTCCAAACTTAAATTTTTCATTGTAAAATTGAGAAAATATCAACCTCAGAGAATTAATGTGCAGATTAATTTAAATCTACATAAGTCTCTGAATTTAATAACAGACATGCATTTAGTATTCTGTATGGGGTAATCTTTTTTCCCCCATCCTCTCCCACCCTGTTGTCTTTGCCCACAGGTCCTTTATACATGTTTCTTCATGACCCTTCCCCTCCTTTGCCCCGTTATCCCTCTTCCCCTGTCCTTCTGGTCACTGTCAGTTTGTTCTTTATTTCCATGTCTCTAGTTATATTTTGCTCCCTGGTTTGTCTTGTTGATTAGGTTCCACTTATAGGTGAGATCATACGGCATTTGTTTCTGACTCCCTGGCTTATTTCCCTTAGCATAATGCTCTCCAATTCCATCCATGCTGTCACAAAAAGTAGGAGTTCCTTCTTTCTTTCTGCTGTGTAATATTCCATTGTGTAAATGTACCATAGTTTTTTGATCCACTCATTTACCAATGGGTACTTAGGCTGCTTTCAGCACTTGGCTATTGTAAGTTGTGCTGCTATGAACATTGGGATGCATAGGTTCTTTTGAATTGGAGTTTCAGGACTCTTAGTATAATCCCAACAGTGGAATTACTAGGCCAAAAGGCAGTTCTATTTTCAGTATTTTGCAAAAATTCCATACTGTTTTCCACAGCGGCTGCACCAGTCTGCATTCCCACCAACAGTGCACTAGGGTTCCCTGTTCTCCACAACCTCACCAGCACTTGTTTGTTGATTTGTTTATGATGGTCATTCTGACTCATGTGAAGTGGTATCTCATTGTGGTTTTAATTAGCATCTCTCTGATGGCTAGTGACATTGAACATCCTTTCACATGTCTCTGGGCTTTCTGTATGTCCTCATTGGAGAAATGTCTGTTCAGGTCCTTTGCCCATTTTAATTGGATGGTTTGTTTTCCTGTTGCAAAGTCATGTGACATGATATAAGGTAATCTTTTCATTTGTACTATTACTAGTCCCTTTTATTCTCATGAAATTGCTTGTTCTTCAAACTTCCCTTTCCTATTGTGTCATTTCCACAAACATTCAGGGTTATGAGTAATTTTATCCTAAAGAAATATCCTAGATCCTACATTAACCTCCAGCTTATAACATTCCTTGGCTTCCATCAAAATAAAGTTTTTGGTTTCATTGCTTTTCTCTATTTTCCTGTTTTCACTTTCATTGATTTCTGCTTTAATTTTAATTATTTCTTCCCTTCTGCTTGATTTACCTTAAATTATTCTTTTCTCCCTCTAGTTTAAAGCTAGGTTATTAATTTTAGATCTTTCCTCCTATGTAATATGTGTATTTAGTGCTACAAATTTCCCTTTAAGGACTGCTTTCACTTAATCCCACAAATTTGGTAAATTGTATATTAATTTTAGTTAAAAATATTTTTTACTTTTTCTTGAGACATCTTTTGTGATCTATCAGTTATTTAGAAATGTGTGGTTTACTTTCCAAACATTTGGTATTCCCCAGGTATCTTTCTGTTATTCATTTCCAGTTTAATTTCATCATGGAGTAAGAGCATACCTTGAATGATTCCTATTCATTTAAATTTGTTAAGGTGTATTCTGTGACCAAGACTGTGATCTGTCTTGGTTTTTGTCCTGTGTAAGTATGAAAAGAATGTGACTTCTCTTGTTTGATAAAAAAGACTACAAATTAAATTATATTAATTAGTAAGACTGTTGAGTCATATATACATCTACTAATTTTATGCCTTACAGATCTGTTAATAAGTGACAAAGGGATATTGAAATCACCAACTACACTAGTGGATTTGTCTATTCTCCTTTTAACTCTGTCAGGATTTTTTTCATGTATTTTTATGTCTCTGTTGTTAGATGCATACATGCTTTGTTTTTAAGTTCATACTATTTAATATTGTGTCTTCTTGAAGAATTAATCCCTTTATCATTTGTAATGTCTCTATCCCAGATAATTTTCCTTACTGTGAAATTTACTTTGCATGTAGATTATTATATTTTACGGGAGTATGGATACTGTTGGGTCAATTTATACCATGTTTGTATTACAATTATGCATATGTTATACCTTTTGAGAATGTCTCACAGTTCTTGAATGTTATATTTTTTCATCTCTATATATAATCTAACAAAAATATCACTGTCTTTAAAGTGTATTTAGCCCCTGTCTACTTATTTCTACCCTCAGGATCACATAGCAATCTCAAGCCATAGTCATCTCATTAGATTAATTGCAAAAGCTTGCTAACTGGATTTTTCAAATTCTACTATTATTTTCCATTAATCCAGTTTTACAAAGAGCAGTCAGAATAATTGTGTAAGGGGGTGTCTAACCTTTTGGTGCCTCTGGGCCACACTGGGAGAAGAGTTGTCTTAGGCCACACATTAAATGCAGTGTGACATGTAATCACAGAAAATCTCATAGTGTTTTAATCAAATTTACAATTTTGTGTTGGGCCACATTCATAGCCATCCTGGGCTGCACATGGCCCATGGTCTGTGGGTTGGTCACCCCTGGACTATAAAAACTGTGAAATGTGCTGGTTTGAAGACTCCTTTGGGGTTCACTATTTTTTAATAAATGATAAAATCTTAAATTTGTTTACAAGGACCTACATATTTTGTTCTCTAACTACCCTGTTTTTACTATATTATAATATTTCAAAAGTAAATTTTATACCTTCTTTCAGCTCCTCTTATCCACTATGGTCTTTCCTTTGTCTCTATTTTTAAAACTATTTTCTCCAATGATTCCCCAAATGGCATATTTTTCATTTGAAATTTTGACTTAAATGTTATATTTTTTATGAGAGGATTTGTTACTCGTTTATTCTAATAAAACCCAATGTTTTGAAATATATCTTATCATTTTTAAATTATGCACTATGCTGAACTACTTAGCATTAAAAAATTGAAGTGGGAAAACTGAATACTTTCTGAAAATTAGGAAAAGTCTCTTTACTTTTGAGTGTCACCAATAAAGAAACAAAGAACATGAGTTTTCAACAACTAATACCCCCAAACCTAAAACATGTTAATAATAAACCACTATGATTGAGAATCAATTGAAACAAATAAAGAAACAAACTAAAAGAATTCCACAAAGACTTTAGCCTGTAAAAAAAGGCAAATAATGTAATGAGGAGGTTATTTAGTGCAATTTTTGTTAATAAATAACAAAATTATAAAAATGACAAGGCATATATCACTACATGATACTCTAGCCAAAACATTTTAAGTGAATTTAGTCATGAGGAAACAAATCAGACAAAGTGAGATTATTCAACATTCTACAAGGCAACTGTCCTTGATGCTTCAAGATAGCAATCCCATAAAAGGCAGGAAGGACAAAGGTGGAGGGACAGTTCTAAACTGAGGTTTCTCAACCTCAGCACTATTAACATTTCAGCCTGGATAATTCTTTGTTGTGGAGGACAGTCTCCACATTGCAAGACATTTAACAGCATTTCCATTTTCTACTCACTATATGCCAATAGATCACTCCCCACCTTCCACAAATTGTGATAACCTGACATGTCTGTGTACATTGCCAAATGTCTCATAGGACAAAATTGGCCCCACTGAGAGATGCCGTTCCAGAGTAAAGATACTAAAGGGGAATGTCAACCAAATGCAATATATGCCCCTTAACTAGGTCTTGGTTTGAAAGAAAAGGAAAGAGTTTATAATTTAACATTTGGATATAATTAGAAAATACTGACTATTGATTGTAAAGAAGATAATATTGTATTAATTTTAATTCCTTAGATTTTTTGAAGATACATGCAAATATTTTGAGAGGTAAAATAAGATACTGTAAGTACCTGTACTTCTGACCAACTGGCTATATATAAATCAGAGGTTCTCACAACCCCCTTGTTGGGTTATATTCACTTGTTTGAGCAGTTCACAGAATTCAGAGAAACATTTTACTTACTAGATTATCAGATTATTATAAAAGGCTGTAACTCTGGGAAAGCCAGATGGAAGAGATGCACAAGGCAATGTACAGGCATACCTCAGAGGTATTGCAGGAAGGTACAGGCTTACCTTTCAGATATTGCAGGATCCAATACTGCAATAAAGCAAGTGGTAATCTTTTCACTGGTGGATAGTCTTGCCTTCAGTTTGTTAGAAAAAAAAGAAAAGCAACATCTCTGAAGCACAATAAAGCCAAGCACAATAAAACAAGGTATGCCTGTGCAGGAAAAGGGCATAGCAGTTCCCTGGCCTCTCCAAGGCACTACAGTCCTCAGGAACCTCCACATGTTCACTGACTCAGAAGCTCTTCAAGCCCAGTCTTTTGGACATTTATAAAGACTTTATTATATAGGCATGATTGATTAAATCATTGGCTATGTCAATCAATTCCACCTCCAGCCTTCCAATAACAATGTTAATTCTGTTAGCAACCAGTCCCCATCTTTAGGGACTTTCCAAAAGTGACTACATTAACATAAAGTCAGGTGTGTTTGAAGGAGACTTGTTATGAATCTCAAGATGCCTCTATTGCTCTTATCACTTAGGAGATTTCAAGGGTTTTAGGAGCTCTGTTCTGGAAATCACAGACAAAAATCAAATATATATATTCTTTTTGTTGTTATTTTTTAAAGTTTTTATTTATTTTATTTTTAGAGGGGAAGGGAGGGGAAAAAGAAAGGGAGAGAAACATCAATGTGTGGTTGTCTCTCACATGACCCCCACAGGGGACCTATCGTGCAACCCAGGCATGTGCCTTGACTTGGAATTGAACCAGTGGCCCTTTGGTTTCACAGCCTGTGATCAATTCACTGAGCTACACTAGTCAGGGCTATATTTCTTATTATAAATCACAATATAACATTAAGATAAAAAGGAGAATCATGCTAGAAACACATGCAAGAAGAAAAGAAGGAATTAAAAATGGTTATTTGTAAACACATTTTGCTATTAAGGTAATACTTGTGAAGTCAAAAAAGGATAAGACTAAAAACATTGAACAACAATATTATGTAAAGTATGTGAAGATTAAAATATTCTAATATTCCCATACTGCATCGACAAAGAATAATATGACTGATTTATTTTACCATTTTTAATTTAAATATGGATGTTACAACTTCTAGAGATAGCATTAAAATAGTAGAAATAGACACATAACTGTCCAAATGTTAAGTAAAAATCTATATTTTGTAAAATTAACCAATCCAGTAGACAGCACAAAATAAACAAAAAACCCTAAGTAATAATATACCATTTAGAAAGGGAAAAAAACCAAGGTGATAAAATATAAACAAAATTAAAATATAATTAGACTAAGCACTCCAGCAAAAAGATAAAGTTTGGGTAAAAATCACCTACCACCCTTGCATATGCTGATTAAAAAAGATGCACTTGAAACATAAAGATATAGATGAGAGGAGTCAAGATGAATGAAAATTATATATACCAAGTAAATATGAACTTAAGGAGAGCTGGTGGAGCTATATTACTCTCAAGCCAAAACATACTTAAGAGATAAAAAGCATTATGAGTTTAAAACTGCCATTATGCTCTGTCAAATTTTTAACTAGAAAGGTGCAATATTTCTTCAACTGGTATGAAACTAAAATGTAGATTCAAAATACAATGACAAATAATTCAAATAAAACTCATGGTAAAAAATTATTAAATCCAACATGGTAGAAGGAGATATTAACTCACCTCTCACTGACAGACAGGTCAAACAGATCTAAAAGTTAGGAACAACACCATGTAGAGATTAATAAACCTAAGCTAAAAACAATACTGCTTGCAAAAAACAAGAGTTTAAGATACACTTTCCTTTCGACCCTTTCCCCCATCTCCACCAGCTCCTTCAAAATACAGGAAAGATTTAGAAAATTTGATCATATACGAAGCCATAGAAATTCTAAAGACATTTAAAAGAAAATATCACAAAGACTGCATTCTCTGGCCAATACAAATTAGATTAGAAATCAGTGAGGATTTAAAAAAAACACCTTACAATGTTAGAAATGAAACAAAAAATTAGTAACAAAGAAATTATAATGAAAATTATAAAATACTCAGAAGTGAACGTAGTATATAAAACATGCCAAAAGCAGGAAAGAAAAAACTATTTGCTTAAATATTTATATGATAAAAATTGAATGTGAAAACAAATTAGGCAAGAAGTTAGAAAAAGAAAAGCAATGAAAATTAGGAAAATTAATAATAAAGACATTAACGTAATAGAAATTCAATAATAAATAGAATCAATAAAGTCAAAGCTACTTCTTTGAAAAGGATAATAAAATACAAAAACTTCTGGAATCAAAGGAAAAATAAAGACACAAATATACAGTGTTTAGCATGAAAAAGGAAATGCAATTGCAGCCGCCACAGAAATTAAAAGGTTGGAAGAATACCATGAAAGCATTTATGTCAATATATTTGAAATGAGGTATGATGGACATATTCTTAGAAAATTAGAAATTATTAAATCTGACTCCCAGGAGAAATAGAAATTATGACTGCTATGATAACAGATTGTGTGATTTAAAATTTTCCCATTTCAGGAGAAATGTGCTCTTAGGAGAAACCCCAAAGTAGGCACAGAGAGCAAGGAAAGGAAAGGAAAGGGAAAGAAAGTAAATTGAGAATTTGGTCACAAGGAAGGTCTAACCTTGGCTTCATTCAGAGGAGAGATTTGAAAGCAGAATCACACAGCAAGGTTTTGAAACAAGAAGGACCTACCTTTGTTCTCTAGGATATATTGGCTAGCCCTGTCAGAGGGCCTCATTTCCTAGCCTTTTCCAGGTGAGATAATGTGGCTATGGTCTGTCAGGGCAATTGCTCTAGGCCACAGGTGTAAACCATTGGGTCCAGTACTCCAGCAGCAGGTGGTAACCCAGCCAGTAAAGGGGATGTGAGCAGGGAACAAAAAATATGTTGAGAGTTTTGCACCACTTGAAAACTTCTTGGAGCACACATATGCAGATGAGTTCTACTATCTATTCTCACTGAGGAGCATTAGATCAAATAATTAGAATACAATAAGCATGTTGTTTTGTTAGTGAAGTGTATGTACAGCATACATGATGATACAGGAGATGTAGCACAGATTTCTTTAATTGTAAACCACCATAAATACATGTTAGTTCTGCTAGGATTAAACTCAGTGCTTCAAGAAAGAAAGCTTGTGGAAAGAATTCTACTCCAACTTGAATGATCTCAAGGCCTCTTTGAAAAGTCTTCACTACACTTCCTGGCACTTGGCTTACTTGATGTCTTCTCAAACTTATACAGCACACAGACAGACATTCCCTATGATTTATGGGCATCTCAGATCATCTGCATAAATAGGGACTCTCAAATTTGATCCATTATCATTCCAAGCCAGGGCCTGGACTGGAAGTTCTCAACCACCAAGCTCTTCAGCTATGGTTCTGAATTAAATGCTGTGCCTGATTCTCCCTGTTGTGATCTGTTTCTCCAAAGTAAAGTTATTAGGAACAGCCAGGGGGCTCCATTTAAGCACATGGTGACTTGGAAAATGTATCTGTTTCTGTACTGGTTTTCATGAATATTTGAACAAAAAGCAGGCAACACTAAAGGAATCTCTCCTAAGATCAGGCTTAATGTCCAACTTTACATTGCCAGTCTCCAGGTGGCATTTTGGCATAAAACTCAATTTTCTCTTAGAATAATTTGCAATGGGATTATGGGCTAAATGTTCTCAAAGTGTCTAAACTATAATTCTTTATGAGATTGCACTTTGGCATTTAACTACAGCATATGCAAGCCTAACTTACAGACTCATTCTTTACTTTTGTCCAAATTTTCTACACGATGCCAGCCAACTTTTAATGAAAAGCATTGCTTCATGACATAATTTACTTGCTGTGTGCATTTTTTTCTTAAGGGATTTTTGCCTTACACTAAATTAAACTGAACTTTTCCTAAGGTTTCTGCCATCTATTAAATCCCTTTTGTAAACCTCCAATCTTCCAAACACCCAATTCTCTGCAAAGATAAAACTGGAATAAATCTAACTTGTTTTGTGCCATGCTATAATAACTGTGTAGTCTACACAAAATTACCTTCTGTTGTATGAAGCTTATATTTCAAAGTCCATTGGATTGGTGCCTTTTGTGGTGAACCACACAATACTGAAACAAAGAACAAGACAAGGAGAAAAAGAAAAAAATTGGTGGAAAGAAAAAAACAATTAGAGAAAGTAAGTGGAGGAAAAGAGAAAAGTAAGGTTACTAGAAACTGCAGAAACTGCATTATCTGTTTATAATGTGGCTATAATACTACATTGGTCAGCAACTATCATGTAAAAGGTAATGTGTAAGAGTTTTATATGCTTTTCAGAACTATAAAGGGAGTGTGAGTGGATTTTAAACATTTTGATTAGCACCACAAAGATTTTAATGCTTTATTTAAACAGTTTGCTATGGGGCAAACACATTTGGTAGACAAGTAAAATGAAAGCATGGGCATCAGTTTCTCTGTTTTCTATTAAGTAATGTTGCGAAGTAAGCAGAAGTTGGATTCAGATATCAGATAATTATCTCCACACTGTGTGTCACAGTAAATAATTTTAATTGGTTTAACTTCAGGGACCATTACTGGCCTAATTAGAAACATGAAAAGGCTACAAGTATTAGGAAATATCCTGAAGGAATGAGAACATTAGCAATTCTGTCAAGCCATTTTAAAAATAAGTACACAGTAGCAACCACATTTCAGTGGAAGGCAGGGTACTTGAAAGGTGCTTTTAGGAAAACAGTGCCTGCGAGTTGTAATAAGAGATCTGTAATAGGAAACATAGAAATTGGGTACAGGCTGACGTGTATGTTATTTCTGCGTTGAAAACATACTAATCTTGTTCTGATTGCTGTTTTTAAAAGATGCAGGTTAACATTTTCAGAGTAAAGGGATAATAACTGAGGGTGGGTAAATCCTTATTGAGAATATGTTGACTTACTGACAGGGATAAGGCTCTCTGAGTCAAATAGCTTTACCCAAACGCTGTCAGCATGCAGGGCGGTTGTACTGAGTGAAGGACAGCGCTGTGGGTTTACATGATCTTCTTCACTGCGGTTTCCCAGGATTCCTGAGAAACAAATGGGTATTATTTTTTGAAGCATATGTATATATTACACATACTGAAATATGTGTGACATAGTTCTTATGTAGAAAATGGCTTTATTCGGAATGAAAAGTGGGATGTGTCCATTTAGGTCCAAGATTATGCTAAAAAAATACCTTGACATTTTCAAACAAACAGTAAGATCTTTATTTCATATGAGATAACTAAAATGTCATGTATGTGTAAATATGCACACATTATTGAGAAGTTCTAATCAAAGTTATTTAGCACAATTTTGTTTCTTTTAATTTGTAATCTAGGTTTTACCTTTCCATCTTCTGAAATTGCTGATGGTAGCGTTTGACCAAGTATCCTGTTTGGAATATGAAGATTTTAAATCCAAGCTTAAAGTTATAAAAATCAACCATGATTTCAGGTATTTTTGTTTAGTTATTTGTTTTAAGTACAAAGAATAGAAAATCTAAATATGAAAAGGAAGGCATGGTAAACTATGTGTCACTTTAACAAACATACATTACTATAGAAGAATTAATTTTATAATTTTGTACATTTGATAGTTGGGCCAACTGTCAAATATCATATTATTAATATAAGTGAATATCTTACTCCATCAAAATTTATCAAACAAAAATATATGCATGTGTAAGAATCCACATCACAGATTCTGACTGTGCATGTGCTCAGGGACACTTGCCACACAGAACACATTGATTCACACATGCACAAAACCCCATTTCTACAGCCTGTGCTTTTACACGGAATGACCTAAAATGATGTCACCAGTTATCATAATTATTCTTTTAATATTTGTGTGTTTTGAAATGTTGGCAAATTTTTTGACTCAATTTATTAGAATCAAATTTTCTTTCTTTTTTAAAAAGATTTTATTTATTTTTAGAGAGAGAGGAAGGTAAGGAGAAAAGGGGGAGAGAAACATTAATGTGTGGTTGCCTCTTGTGTGCCCCCTATGGGGGACCTGGCCTGCAACCCAGGTCTGTGCCCTCACTGGGAGTTGAAACTGTGGTTAACAGGCCTGTACTCAATCCACTGAGCTACACCAGCTAAGGCTAGAATCACATTTTCTTTAACAAGATTATAACAGATTATCTTTGTCTTCACAGAAGACTATATAATGTATGCAAACAAGGTGGGGATAATTCGTGTGAAATAATTTTTAGCTACAAGACAGATTAATTGCTTGTAGGTTTGTATGGGAAACACACACACACAATTGTTGATCATTATAAAACAATACATACTGTCTGCCCACCACACACGTGTGCCACATTTCAAATATCTTCCAAATGGAGAAGAGGGTGGGAGGATGAGGGCAAGAATAAAAATGTGGCTGCTGATAGAAATATTCATGCTCATATATGTACACAAACATACATACATATGTTCATATATCTCAGCTTTGCCCATATGTTCCAAAAATAGCAGCCTGGAAAATTTGTACCCACACATCCTGCTCTCAGAGGAAAGATACACATAAAGACAAATTTTCCTGGTGCCCAAGTGACTCGGGAAGAGAACACTTTAGGACACTTTATCCTTTTAGGCCATTGAACTTGACAAAACAACCTTAACATACATATTTACTTCTCAAAATACCAGATTCATCCCTTAAAGTTTGAGATTACTTCCTCCGATATCTTTTTCCACAAAATATGATCCCTGACCCTACATTCAGGAACCCAGGGAAAGAAAGAGAGGTGAAGATTTTGGTATGGGCTTCAGTTTAAGAACATTTCCTCTAAAATATCAAGAGGATTTTTGGGTGAAGTCAACAATACTCATCATATGTTTCACCCTATTCTTTCATCACTTCTCCTTTTATATGTAAGGGCTAATTTTCATTATAAAAATAATGCTATGAATTCTCCAGACTATGTCCTTGAACTCAGAAAATATGACTTGTGAGGTGGAGTAAGCATGGTTTTTAGCTCTGATCTGACACACCTTGTATAGATCCATGGCCTTATATTTTACTACCTACGCCATCACCAAATATCAGGATTTTTAATCTGTATGTGAAGGTAACAATTGAGTTGCAAGAAAAAGAGTGAAGTGATGTATATAAAGCACCTTGCTTATAGCAGTCTAAAGAAAATATTTGTATTAATACTATGATTCTGTGTTACCCCTTTAAGTTCTGTTTTTATAATTTAGCCATTATCACTAAGTGGTTGTAAAGTCCTTGTTTATGGAGCACAGGTCAAGCCATTAGATTTCTTCACTTGTCCAGGTAACCAGATTTTCCTATAAAACATCAAATCTGTGATAGAAACCCCACACAATGATTTCTTCCCTTTGGTCATTGCTGCTCACACCAATCCTCAGGAGGTCCTGTGATTATGTTCACACAATGTAATCTCAACTCCCCATTTTCACCCCCTTCAACACCCTGCATACGAGGTCTGTCTGGAAAAGGTCCAGCTATGAGAATGGTTGTGCAACACTGATGTAACCTGGTAGCTAAGAAGAGCAGACTAGAATGTGCATGCATGAATAATGACGACATCACTGTTTTAGTCTATGGGGTGATAGATGCTACTGAATGAGCATGTGTACTGTGTGGCCATCACATCAGAATGACTGAATGAGTAGAGCAATGAATCTTCATCAACTTTTGTGTTAAACTTTAACTTTCCTCTGTGGAAACTATTCAGATGATTCAGAAGACTTTCGGGGATGATGCAATGGGTGCAACACAAATAAAAGGGAGGCACAAATGCTTCAAAGATGGTTGAGAATCTGTTGAAAGTGATCCACATTCTGTAAGGCCTGCAACAAGCAGAACACCTGGGAATGTTGAATACGTACAGGCTGAAATCAACAAAGATGGGCAACAACTGTGTGAGAGCTAGAAGCTGATCTTGGGATTCCAAAACTACTATGTCTAAGAATTTGATGCAGGATCTTGGCGTGAAAGTTCTTCTTCTTCTATCAGAGCAGAAGGAATATCATGCTACAGTTGCTAATGACTTAATTCAAACTGCTACCAATGAACCAGATTTCCTCAAGGAACTCATAACTCTGAAGGGTACTGAGGTGCTAATGTCTTATGTACAATGTTTCATGATCTTGTATCTTCTCCAATGAATGTCTGTATCTTTTATATTACATGGCTGGATACCTTCTGGACGGGCCTCATGTCTCCCCCAGTCACAGGTCTGGGAGTGAGCACAAGATCCAAGAGTAAGAAATTAGTGTTTCTTTCCCAAACTCCCAGCACCTGGACAAAATTAATTAGCCCACACCACATATAGGGGTATCTCATGAAGAAATATGATAAGACAGAGAGAGAGAGAGAGAGAGAGAGAAGTAAGTAATCAGTTCCTTTCAAAAGCCGTTAGTGACTAAATTTGCCATTATGTCAAATGGGACAAGCAAAGAAGCCTATCTGCCAATGAGGAAATGGATGGTCAGAGAGGAGCAAAAATAAAGACAGAGAGAGCATCCTGGCTTGGGTTGCCTTAACCTTCCAGTGAACTGTGTTCCTGCGCTTGTCTCTTTATTGTAAGCTTTAAACACCACCCCACAGCCCCCCTTTTGGGTTTGTTTGGTTCTTGCAAACAAAAAAAAATTCTACTTGTATAATTCCATATTACACTTTAGTGTTAATGAAATCTATAAAATGAAATTAACTTAAAAATAACTTTGTAGTTTTAGAAGTAATTTCTACTACTTCCCCTCATAGTAGTTTGTTTTGTACTTTGTAGCCAAGTACCTACCGAAATAGAATTCTTAGGCTGAAACAATGGGCCAACTAACTTTTAATGTGATATGGAGTTATACACCAGCCCCTTCCATCATTCGAGATCTGAAAACTCAGGGATCTTGGCAGGCCCTATAGATTTACATTGCTAATCATCTGTTAAATCTTTGGGGCAGACGTTAACAGTAGTGAAGTTTACTGCATGAAGCAATGAAGCTTCTTAATTAAAGATTGTACTTGGATAAATATAAGTGGAGCAAAGTAGGAGTCTGCAAATTCTTCTGCTTCCATTATCCCCTGATACAAAGTAAAGGCAAGAAGTAATGAGAGTGCTACCCCCTAGAAGCTTGCTTCTTATAAATTCTTTTATTCATCGACATTTTTCTCTAGACTTTCCTAATTTTTAAAAAATTCATAATTATTTATTCCACATCTTGCAACTAGCCACTAAGAGCCTGATTAAGTTTCCTGTATGAACACATTCCTAGTGTGCTGATTCTCAGATTTGATTGTGGATCATGGGTCATCTGGGAAGCTTGTTAAAAATGTAGAAATCTGGGCCCTATGGTGCTGATTATCTTCCAATATTTTGAAGGTCACACAAGAATCTACAAATTTTTAATAAGCACCTAGGTAATTCTGATGCAGCAAGTCCAGGAACAACACTGCAAAATATTTATCTATTTTTTTCTTTTGCTCATCAGACTTTTAAACTTGGAGAACCTAACATAATATGGTAAACACAAACATTTTTAACATTAATTTACTCAAATTACAACTGGTCACACTTAAGATTCTGACTATCAAAAAGAATAGGTTAAGCCCTGGCTGGCATAGCTCAGTGGATTGAGCGCGGGCTGCGAACCAAAGCATCACAGGTTCGATTTCCAGTCAGGTCACATCCCTGGGTTGCAGGCCAGTGGGGGCCACGTGAGAGGCAACCACACACTGATGTTTCTCCCTCTCTTTCTCTCTCCCTTCCCCTCTCTAAAAAAATAAATAAATAAAATCTTTAAAAAAAAAGTAGGTTAGATGGAATTTTCAGCCATTTTACATATATTTTTATAAGACACCAGTTCATAAACTGAATGAAAATAATCATAAGAGCATGCTTGAAGAAAAATAATTTTGAAATTATTGTATTGCAGATAACTATATAAAGGCAATATTTATCAATGTCACTTTCAATGAATTCATCACATATTATTTTAACTTTTAAAGTGAGATATTTGAATTTGGTCTAAAATTTTGAAAGAGAATTGTTGGCTTCATTGTAGTAAGTAGGGAATACTGATGCTACTATTATCAAAACTGTGATAAGAATTAACAATTGTATTTGTGTGTACAATTTATGAAATATCAGATAAAAATAATGTTTGCTTTTCTTTATCAATGGATGATTCCTATTCTTAAAGGAATTCATTTAAATCATTTTTCTTAGAGTCTATGTTATTATAATGAATTGAAATGTATTTATCTGGGATATACACAATAAAATATCTTTAATCATGCGATTAAAGCTTTAATGGGATTTAATATGAAAGTCATTGTGGTGCATGCACCTGCATTATGTTCTCTAAGGAGAAATATAATTCTAATTGAAGACATTTATATTGTCTTTTATATAGTAACCTTGTTTTTAGCATTTCATGGATATTCAGCAAACTAAGTATAAGTTCATAAAGTTATTTAATGATTCATAAATATAAGGTATGAAAGAATCCTTATATGTAGGTCAATATTAAAATAAAAGTGAGAAAATTTGTTAACCCTTTTTTCTTTCAACAACTGCAACTTCCAAAGTGTGACATGACAAAAAGTTGCTTTCCTTGTGGCCATGGTAAATGGACTTAATTTTTAAAATTAAACAAGTAATTCATGACCACTATAGAATACCTTAGAATTTAATGTGGAGAGTGCCCACTTTTCCATTACATCCTAATACCTACATGTATGTTAATTCATTTAATCCATTCTTTATCACCACATATTAGGGCACATCTTGTTTCTGGCCAGTATGATGAACAGTGCTATAGTGAACATCCTTATACATTCATTTTGGCAAAATTCACTTGATTATTTCCATATTTTAGAGTAAGGTAAAATTAGCTGTATTATAAAAACTTTATATATATATATATATATATATATATATATATATAAAATATTTTATTCATTTATTTTTAGAGAGAGGGAAAGAAAGGGAGAAAGAGAGGGAGGGAATCATCAGTGTGTGGTTGCCTCTCACACACCCTCTGCTGGGGACCTGAACTACAACCCAGGCGTGTATCCTGAGTGGGAATCAAACTGGCGACCTTTTGGTTTGCAGGCTGGCACTCAATCCACTGAGCTACACCAGCCCAGGCAATATATTATAAAAACTGTTAATTAGTAGTAAATAGCATTGATTTTCATTCTCTAGGAAATGTTTTAAATAAGATGATTATATTCCTTCAAACATTTTTTTATATTTGTCTTACCTCTTTGCTAAAGTTCTAAGTTCTTTTGTTTGTTTATTTATATGACTGATATTTTCTTTTGAAATTGAACTTTATTTTGCTCAGTTTCAGAAACATGTGTAGAGTACTTGAGGATACTGTTTTGTTTATAAATTGGTTTGATTGCATTGTACACAGCACTAAAATTTGTCAGATGGTAAACACAGAAGAGATTGGGAAATATGAAGTCCATATCACCCTGGAGTTTATTCTCAAATAAGTACCCTAATAAACTGAGAGTTACTGCATTATACATGAATTATCATTCTTTAGGTGATTACAATTTATGAAAATATCAACAATACTAAAACAGTCTTGAATGCTTCTTGTCTTTGAAGTTTCAGAGTCCCTTTGTGACTTGGTTTAAGTGTCTGTGGATATTAAAAATCATTCCTTCATTTAGGTGGCATTTATTTTAGATCCAACATGTGCTAGAAGCTTTGGGGAATACAAAGTAATAAAAAAAAGTACCATATACACCCAGGAAAATGCAAATAATCATGCAGAACATATATATTTAGTGTCTTATCAATGGTACAGACCATAAATGTCTCAGAATTAAGAGGAACAAGTCCTGATGTGACCTGGAAAAGTCATAGAGAGTTTATGGAAGGTGTGTAGCCTGTACTGCATATTTTACAATGTATGAGAATAGGTTATCGAGTGAAGATAGTAAGGAGAAAAGGCATAAAAAGGTATTGTAGAAATCAGCAAGGCATACTTGCAGGACAGTAAGTGGATGGACTAACTGCAAGAAAGCAAATGGAAAAGGAATAATGAAGGGTGCACTTGAAAATAGAAGAGAGCCAAATTATGAAGCGCCCAAGTATAGGGTTAAATGCTTTCATTTTACACACCATGTCTTTGAAGATTTTGATTATGTGAGTGAGTTATGATGTTTCAGATAGATGGATTTGACATGATAAAAGATAGTTTACAATGTGGAAGAAAATAAAAGTAGAGGAATTATTTAGACTGTTATTTTTATAGTACAAATGGGAGATCATAGGGATCAAAGTAGATTATGGCATTGATAAAAGAAAGTATGGCTATAAGGAAGAGAAAGTTTGTTGATGACATACTGGGTAATGGAGAGAAAGAAAAAAAAGTAAGAGAGGATGCAGGAATGATTTACCTGAGAGGCTATGAAAGTAAAGATTTAACCTTATCACAAATGGAAAATACAGAACAGGGTTGAGATGAACTAGTCTTTGACTTGTTTAGCCTGAGGTGATAATGTGAGTCTGCAGTTAGAGACCAGACACTACCCCTGAGAAGAGGAGATCATGTCAATATTTTGAGTCATCATTATAAAAGCAGCCATAAAGCTCAACAAGCTCATCAAGAGAAAAAGGAAGAAAGCTTGTTAAACTTGAATCTTGGAGGAATGCATGGGTGGTAAAAGGGAAGAAGGAGCATCAAGTATGCCAATATTGCCAATTTCTGTCAGTTGCCCCAAAAGCATCTACATTTTTTTCTGTAAGATGATGTGAGTGCATAGTCACTAGCAAAACTAATTGTCAGAGTTGTATATTAGCTGGAGTTAATTTTGATTGCTTTTATTTCTGAAACAGGTTTCTTCTATCTTCCAGGAGCCTAATTTATATACACTAATCTGACTACCCAAATGATTTCTTCAGAATTTCACTAAGTTTTGAGTTTTCCTCATCCTTCAAACTCTATAATTTTACTCTTTTGCTCTTTCCTGGTTCCAGGGAAAAAAATGAAGAGGGAAACAATCTGGTTATCAAATTAAAGGTTAAAAATGTGAGAGAAATTGGTAATTTACAACTGTAGTAGAATAAACAAAGGTAAAATATAAAATGAAAAAAGCACTGAACATATACATATAAAAATATAATAAGTCATTGCAAGAAGGTATGCGGCTACTTTCACTATTGTAGGTGGATCCCTAATCTGTGAACTCTGTATGGATCTATCTTTGAGTTGTAAGTCTCTTCTCCAAAACCATTACTTATTCAAGCAAAACACTGCCAACACCAGGACAGTTAAGTAACTAATATCATGCCAACTACTTTGGATTTGTTATGCAGTAATACTTAGTTCAGTCATTTTAAAGTGGTCTCTGGAAAGTTCTTGAGTTTTTTAGAACTAATTTGGGAACAGGAACAAAGAAAGTAAATGGCGGATAAGAGTTGAGTAAACAATTATCCATTAAACATAAGGACACTGTGGTGTGCTAGGAGAGGGGTTGAGAAGCCCAATATTACTAGTCATGGTACTCCAGTGGGTGGCACAGTGTGAAAAGACTGAATGAGTTGGACTAATTGAAAGGGGTTGTATGAACAGAGTCCTTCAAGTAGATAGTAATGGTCACTGGATATTATGAATGGGGGAGTGTATGACAAAGAAGTTGAAGATGGGTAGATTTGGAATTTAAAGTCCTGTTTTGAGGCAAATAAGTGAAGGATGTGGTTATGCTGTTGAAAAAATATCAAATAAGAAAAAATGAATTAATGGAAAGTGGTGAACAATGAGGTGTCGTTGTTAGATGGGCAGTTTGAATACATGTGGAAATCACTGAGGATGTCTGGACTACATAGAATAAAAATAAAAGATGACGTATTATCTAGAGTTATTTCTTAAGGAGAACATTCAGTATATAAGACAGTAAGAGCAATATTTTAAATATCTATTCCCCAAATTTTATTTTAGATATTCTATGAATGTTAATATATATGCTTTTAACTATGTCAGAAAATACTGGGTTGGCAAAGATTTTTTTCTGCTGTACTTTCTGCATTTTAAATTAAAATTGTGAAAATCCAAGAAGAAAAGTTTATATTATGCATTTTGATTAATAGAAATAATAACTCCCTTGCCCTCCCCACCCCAGTCTAAAGACCTTTGAAAAAACTGGTAAAATGTTGCTTTTGTTGCTCTGGAGAAGTTGATTGCATCCTCTGTAAGAGGGAATAGAATTAAGTGTCAATGTCTTGGGCCACTTGGAGTTTGACACTGAATCAAAGGATGACATATACATAGGAAAAAGTAGCATGACAAAGGCAGTGTTGGACCAGTGGCATGATGTTTTGTCACCTGGGGAAGAAGAAATATATGGCCTGCCTGGTAAGAGGAACTGCCTGGCAAGAGGGACTGAGTTACACGGAGGCTGAGGTGGGTGCCACTGAAAGTGCAGAGGGCGAGCACCAGATGTGGACCTTCCCCTCAGAAGTAAAGGAATAATGCGAATAAACTACATGGGAATCGACATACAGGACTGAAAATTATTTCATTGGCAGTGTGATTGTTTGGATTATACATAAATGAGAAACCTATAGGAAGTAGAATTACTATAGTTAACTTCTGGTTATAGAATTAAACAAACTTTCAGATATGCCTATTTCTAAATCATCATAAGACCCTGCTGGGAACAGAACTCAGAAATGGGGTGACAACACGTTAGGCCACCACTACCGTGGATGGACACACATCTCCATCTACCTATGTTGAAAAAATGTTTTTCACTTTTGTAATCAATTATTTAAATGAAAATGCTAACAAACAATTTTAGTATTTGATTTTTCAACCCGGATTCTCCATTTAAAAAGGAAAAAACAAACAAACATTAACTTATTTTTCACTGCTCCATATTGTCTCTATAAAATGATTCCCATTTTCATGCAACACTTTTCTAAATGCTCTAGTCCTGTGAATTGGGGTTTATATCTGTGACTATCTCCAAGTTTCTTTATCTGTCCTACGCAGCAGGTTTCTTATCTGACAGCCTTATAATTATGAAAGAAACGGCATATTAATGATTCAGTGCTTACATAAACAACTGGCCTTGGAGAAATCTAATGAAATAACCTTGTAGGATTTGCTCTTGCCTAATTAAATGTAAATAATGTTAAATGTTATATATGCCAGGATTTGTATAGAACCTTATGAATTTTTTTATGTACACAAAACATTATGAATTCAGAGTTTTTAACAGTTACCTAATTCAGCTATTAAGATAATATGGGTTGACATCAGATATGCCCTATGGATGTGAGGTACCAGTACACATGTGCACACTAAGTGTTTATGTATGCAAGGTACACTTCTCAATTGCTGGATTTTTTTAATGCTTCTCCTTTGAAGTTGGCAGCTTGTACATTTTTATCTGAAGGTTTGAATCTGCAACATGCTTTGAAGGAACAAATGGCCTCCATGTGGTGTTTGGCTTTCCCTTGCCTGTCTCGATTACCCTGAATCAGTATGAAATTCATGCTGACATAGTTTTTTTTTTCTTAAATATATGCACCTGATCCTTTTGATTGATTCTATGCTAACACATGCCTCCATTTAGGGTTGTGTATAACGATTGGCTTTTAAAACAACAGAGTAATGTTATTTAGAAAAAAATAATAATTAAACTTACATATTAGAATAAGATGGTAATTACATTTTGTTGGGATGGGAGGATAGAAAGATTATTAAATTTTTGCATGTTAATTTTGAAAAAATATAAACAAAAAAGTGTCTAGTTTCCAAGGTGGTATTTAGCACATAGACTTCAAAAGTTGTTTGGCTGACTGGGGTGGGGGGAGTGGTGGTGGCAGGGGGGATGGAGACAACTGTACTTGAACAACAATTAAAAAAGAGAGAGAGAGAGAAGTATTTGGCAAAAAAAGATTAGGCTAATGACATCTCAGAGATAAGTAATTCTAAGCCATTCTTCATCTCTACTCAATGTGATTTTTTTCCTGGCAGTTGCATGTATTGATGACATGATTATATAAATGCAGTAGGCCACAAATAAAACAGAAGAAATGTTTTGTGTAAAATAATAAACCATACACTTTGCTTTTCTTAGTACTGAAGTCTCTAAGCAACACATTCACCTTGGTCTTTATGGTCCTATATTGATTCTACTTAAAAAAATATGAATCTGTGAAAAATTTAGTCAACTTAACTAATAAAATCTATTGGCCTTTATTGGGCAACCCTTTATTTATCAAGTGGCTGAGTAAAATATAAGAGGAGAAGGCAGAGAGGGAGATGGAGAGACAGAGAGAGAGTGAGAGAGGACAGAAAAAGGCATATGAACAGAAGATTAAGACAAAATATCTCTAAAGATGTAGAGCTTCATTCACCTAACATTCTGTCCCTCAGAACCTATGTGGTGTAATAAAACTTCCCAGATTTGATAAGCCTCATAACTGGCCTACATATATACCACACTTTCTATGTTTTAACAGGTAAGTTATTTTTTTTTTTACTAAGACTCATTTTCTTCATCAGCAAAATAGAAATAGCAATACTTGTGATTGTATTTTTCTTTAATTTTTAAAAGATTTTGTTTATTTATTTTTAGAGAGGGAAGGGAGGGAGAAAGAGAAAGAGAGAGAAACATCAATGTGCGGTTGCTGGGGTCTGTGGCCTGAAACCCAGGCATGTGCCCTGACTGGGAATCAAACGTGCGATGCTTTGGTTCACAGCCCGCACTCAATCCACTGAGCTATGCCAGCCAGGGCATGATTGTATTTTTGAATAATTAGGATAACATATGTAAGGCAACTAGCATGTACGGAGTGTATACCTGGATAGAGTTATTCACTCTGATTGCAAACATCTCCTGGAGCCCACTATTATTATTTTATTATTGCCATCAGACAACTATCAGGAGGGATTGGAATACCACTATACTGTCTAATACTACAAAGACAAGTCATAACTATAGGCCTATATTCTAGAAAATTATTTTTAGAAAACTTCAAGCTAGGAATCAAAAAGCTTTTTAATTCTTTTTTTTTAAAGATTTTATTTATTTTTAGAGAAGGAAGGGAGGAAGATAGAGAGAGCAAGAGAAACATCAATGTGCAGTTGCTGGGGGTCATGGCCTGCAATCCAGGGATGTACCCTGACTGGGAATCGAACCTGCAACACTTTGGTTCGCAGCCCGAGCTCAATCCACTGAGCTACGCCAGCCAGGGAAGAATCAAAAACTCTTAAACATGGACTAATACTTTCGAAAAAAAAGCTCATCTTTAAGTATGTTACCCACATAATATACAATGAACATTCACCGATTTAACAACAATCTATACATTTGTTATTTTTTCAGTGCTTACTCTCTGTGAAACACTGTTCTTGATAATAAAATACAAGCAGTGAACAAAATGGCAAAGTCTGTACTCTCATGGAATTTGCCACTTTGTAGGAGAAACAAAAGTAAACAAATGGATGGACAGTGACCCAGCTCTGAAGAAAATAATTGTAGTAATAGAATATAGGAAGTGATGGGTAGGTGTTGTGACTGTTTTTAGATAGGATGATCAGAGATGACTTCTCAGTGGAGGTGACATTTCTTCTGAGATCTAGATAATGTGATCATAAGCAATGAGCAGATACAGCAGGAGAGTGAGAAAAACAAACATGAAGTGTGAGGCCCTAATAAACCTGATGGCTTGAGAAATAGAGAATAACTCGGCATGGCTGAAGCACATTGAATGAGGGCTAGTGCAGAGAGGGATGAAGACTATTTTAAATGGTATGTTTTTTAATTTAAAAATTTTGATTAATCATTGTTGGTATATATAAATTCAATTGATTTTGTATATTGTTCCCTATTATTTAATCTTGCCAAACTCACTTATTAGTTCTTGTAGTGTTTTTCACTGATTTTCATTGAATGTTCTACCTAGACGCTCATGTCATCTAAAAATAAAGACAGTTTTACTTCTTTTCCAATTTGGATGCCTTATATTTTTCTTGCCTAAATTTACATTATAAAACCCCAGTCTGTACTGAGTAGAAATGGTGAGCCTGGGGATCCATGTCTTCCTTTTTCTCAGTGGAAAACATGAAACACTATGTTTTGTAGATGCCCTTTATCAGGTTGAAAAAATTCCCTTTGAATTCTAGTTTGCTTAGTTTTTATCATAAATGGGTATTAGATTTTGTCAAGTGCTTTTCCTTCATTTATTGCAATGATATTGTGAATTTTACCTTGTTGATGCTGGATATTTAGTATTCCTATAAATATCCTTGTTTTTTTGGAATGAATTAAGTTACTTGGAAACATTTTGATTCTTTTAGGTCTTTTATTATGATTTTTAAATGGAGATATGGGACAGTCTGAAACTAAGTATTTCCACTATTGAGGCAAGACCTTCCTAAGGTCTCTACCTAGTGTGCCATGATTTATGAGTTTTTCCTTTCTAGATAGTGAAAGCATATTAATCTGGACCCTTTGTGAGGCTTGGCTCTGTTGCCTTTAATCTTCACAGATAACTCTCTAGCCTTGGGTGGTTTCTTCATATGCAGGTCTGACCAAGGCTTCCACTTCACCACTTCCTGTGGGTCTCTGGGACTCTCCGCATGCAGATCTCAGATCTCTCTCCTCTGGTACTCTGCTTCTCTGGCACTCTGCCCTGGGACACCTGCCTACCTCCATCTCCCCAAACTTTCAATTCTGTTTCCTCAGTGCAGGAGGTTCGCTGGCTTCCCCTGTGTTTTCTCCCCCTGTTCCACAACCTGAAATATCTTTAAAATAGTGAACTCTAACAATAATAGAACTTATCTAATTGATTTCCATTCTCTCAGGAATCACTGTACTTTGTTCCTTGATTTCCATTTTCCTGAAAACATGTTGTTTGCTTGTTTGTTTGTTTGGTTGGTTGTTGTTTATTGTTTTGCTTTGTTTTGTTTTGTTATTTGATCCTAGAGGGTGAACCTGGTCCCTGTTTTTTCATCTTGGCCAGAAGTAGAAATTGTTTGTTTTGTTTTTGTCATCAAAATAAAAGTGAGGCCATCAGCTGAGTATAAGAAGGGGTAGAGAAATTTAAATTTTAACAGAAGAAGTAAAGGCATGAAATAATTCTGACAGAGAGTCTACTTCTGAAAATATATTAAGATTGCTATGCATTAATGGTTCCAAATTAAGGGGTCTTATGAAAAGCATTAAAACAAATGTGCAAAATTAAAACATTTAATTTCTCATGTTAAACCTGTCTATATTTTTAATCTGTAGTCCAGTACTAGGCTTCGCATGTGTAATTCTACTTGCAGTTTAAATGAAGAAAGATATAATGACTTCAGTTAATTGAAAAGGAAATGCTTTCTGATGTCAATACTTAAAGGAAAGGAAAAAGTAGAGTGGGCTGATAGTTGGTAACAAATGTTTCATAATAAAAATATAATCTTAGCAATTGGGTTACTAATGTAACGGAAATGTCAAATGAATAATTGGATGCCTTTAACTGACTGCTCAGTTGATTGAAGAAAACTCACGTGCACTGTTTTCTATAGAGGCGATTTGCCTTTCTACAAGCCAGGCAGAATTCCGTAAGAAGCGTGTTAGCTCTAGCTGTTGCACAGAATGTTAGTTTTAACCTTTTTTCCCCAAAGTTTTATCTCTCTCTTTACATTTTTACATCTTTTGATAAATCTATTTTGTGATTTCCTTAAGAATGCTTGTTTTTATTTTTTTCCAGACACCAAATCTGTAACATAGCAGACTGTTAGCTTTTGATTTACATCTTCTTGGCTTTATATCATTTGTAATATTTGTAGACTATGCTTTCACTTTGTGTTATTTAGTCTATGCCACTGTTTCAAATGAAAAAGTTGATGCCTTTGAGTCATGGATGGATTTAATATAAAAACTTGAAAAAGTGTTTGGATTTAGAAGTATAGCATTTTGGTATTTTTTCTTAATAATTCTCACCATATGTAATTGTTATTCACTAATTTTATATAGACACCGACACCTTTATATTTTCCCAAATTTCCCAAATTATTGAATCACTTCATTTGAAACCATTTTAAACCCCTACTAGGTACACAGCATGGGAGCACAGCAGCAACGGAAGAAGTGACAACTAACACATGACCCCTGCCATCAGGAGCAACTCGTTTTTGTTATTAAAGCAACATTTCTGTGAATTAAATGAGAGGAAGAATACAACAAATCTAAAAAGCATCTAAATGCTAGAGTATTCCCACAGCTTATATAGTTTTTAGATCTTCAGAAGAGAAAGATGAAATTGTGAGATGGACAAGTGGAACTCCATTATGGACAAAACTACTGAGAGAGATGGTGGAACACGCACATTAGAGTAGTAGTAAAGAGGACAGAAGACAAGATAAAGAGAGCATCCTAGACACCAAATGGGAGAGACTCCTGATTGCATAGTGCAGGAGTAGAAGGTAGGGACAGTTATCTGGAAGAGAGAGTTTACATTGGGAAAAGGTGAAAGTAAAGGGGAATTTTGGTAAGATTGTCAAAGGCCTTAAATTTGGGCTTAATACAAATTTCAGTCTATATTAAGGGCCTGATTAGCCTGCCAAAGTCTTTTTCAACTCTTACTTGGTTAAAAAAAAAACACACAAAACTCCTGCAAAGTAAAGCAAGTGTAATTTATGCTGTTCACGGGCACTAGAAGTTCCAGTTTGGTCAGTATTGCCAGTTTCTAAGTGTCAGTCTAAGTCCTTCAAGCTCACCCTGTGATATTTACTTCCCTAAATTCTACAAAGGACCCGTTAAACATATTCACAGGCATCTAGATTTACTCTTAGAACTAGATGGACCTCAAAAGAAGAATATTCCTTTCTTTCCAAATTTTCATATCTATTTAAAAGCTTTATCTGACTATTTTGCTTATTTTTTAAATGTTCCTTGGGCCTTATCATTCTTACATTGTGAAATGATCTAAGAATTATAAATGACATTGAAGAAGAACAAAGCAACCCAGCCGTTGGGAAGAAAGCTCGGTGTGTGCCATAATTTTCTGCTCTGAAGAGATAAACTGATCAATGATATGCTACAGTGATTTTACCAGAAAGCTTGTTTATTATTTTGACTTTAGCACATTAAAACTAGCAACGGTTCAATAAGAAAGGGTCATGTTAAGAATTTTTTTTACCAACTATAAAGTTCCTTGTTGGTTTCATAAACAGTTTCCCCCCAGGAAATCTCTTCACAAAAGAGAGATTTCTGAACCCTAGAGAGCAATGCTTTCATTTGAAAAAGTATGAAGAAGCCACAACACAGTGAATGAAACATCAAGAAAATGTAAACATCTTTATGGTGATGGAATTCCCTAAATACAGTGCAAGGCTCTTCGGATACAAAACAGCTGTTTTTCATGTGTATCTACAACCAGGCACAAGGAGAAATGCTGTTCAGACACCTTAAGTCATTTCAAATCAGCTTAAAGCATCTTTGGTGCCCTTAAATATTAATGAAAGTCAACAAACAGTGAAGTCTTTGCCCTACAGGGACTGTCACTGGTCAGCTCCTTGCTGTTTGTTTCTGAGTTAATCAAATTACTATATCATTGGTGCATTTGTACCCTCCACCATTAATGTTGAGTGTCTTTGAAAAAAGAGGATGTTCTTGGCATAATGGCACATTAATCCTGTGGGAGGTGGGGGAGGGGCACTCTTTACCTAGATTGCCCTTGTGTGTGAGGTAGAGGTGGAGGAGATCAGCGGCAGGAATCAACCTTTCAGAAGTCAGTCTGAAAGCCACTTCTCTTCACGTTATCCTAGCCAGATAGGAAATATACATGCAAAAAAGAACAAGAAGCTACAAAAGAGTTCAATGATATTAACTTCTTAATTTTGCTCTGATATAGGATGTAGACATCAGTACCATTCTAAATATGCATGGTAGTCATTTCAGAAAAATCACTCCTGTGGTGAAACTAATTGTTATCAAAATGAAAACTATGTTCTGAATGATACCGATACTACTTATTTGTACTTGGCAAAACATACCTTTTTTTCCAGCATCAAAATGGTTAAAATGAAGAAGCCAGGTTATTACACATTTCAATTCCAGAGTCAAATATAAAAATTTCTATTATAGGGACAATTAATTACATCTCAAAATGGCAAATGTGCATCCTTGTCAGGTAGAGTGTACTCTGATGGCCTTTCCTCAAACACTGAATGTGGAGATTTGATCTCTTCTAATGGTGCTGAGAAAAGGGTAATTACGCTATGGTCAAAGCTAATTTGCTTTCTGCCAGATGAACTGTTGTATTTTATTGTACGCTGACATTTTAAAGTAATTACGGCACTGTTGACCTTAGACAATTCCAGTTGTATCGCTGTCTACAGCTGCAGCGCTCGGTCTACCTTTGGCTGGCAGACAGTGGCTGTAACGAGGTAATGACACGGACAAAGAGCACCATATGGGGCTCCTTTGAGATACACAAAGCCCAGTGAAAGGAAACAAGAAAATTTTAACATCATCATTACAGTCACACATCTTTACAGCTATAAAGGATCCTGTCCACACATGCCTGTGTGCACGCACATACACAGACACACAAATAATCTAAACACTTTGCCTGCTTACATCTTAGGTGTGTGCATGTGTGTGTATGAGCATGTGTGAGTGCATGCGTGCGTGTGCGTGCCTGAGTTTCTTTTGTAAATGGCAGCATGCATCCGGAAGAAAAAGAGATCAGGTAGAACTGAAGGTGACGGACTGGTCTTCCACTGACATGGGTTCAAAGGCTAAAGACTATTGATTGAGATAAAAGCCCAGGTTCTTATCTAACGTTAAAGACACTCCTTGTTGTCTGAATGCTACACACATAATTAGGTAGAAAGAGGAACACTTGAGCCAGAAAATCACTATAACCTGAGCTTCATTAAACTTAGATATTAGTTCATTTAAAGGAAGAAGCTGTTATTCATTAATATATTTTAATGAACTCTTTGGCTGTGTTTCCTATGGTAAGAATTAAAAACGTGTTCAGAGCTCAGCCTGGTTAATGTATCCCTGCTAAGACAGCAAACTAGATTAATATGGCTTGAAAAGAAAAATACCTCATTCTCTTCAACAAAAATGTACAGGGTACTGAGTTATGGAATTATTGTCATGAGGAAGTGGGAGAAAACTGAGCTTTACCGCCATGTTAAATATTTTGTTCTGTTTATTGGGGTATGTAAAAATGGACTGGAAATGTGAGCTTGCTTGCTCAGAGTCGTGGGTGTTGCCTGTATCATAGTTTATAGCATACTTATGTTACAATTACATAGAGCAAAGGAAAATCAATTTATTTCCTTTTGAATTACATTGATATCATTCAATGATTTTTCCCAGTAATTATTGAAAGGGTGCATGTTTCATTATCTTAACTGAGAAAAAATTAATTTATAAATTATGTTACAGAGATGGGAGACTCTGCTCTGGTATCCTGAATTAGTTTTAACTCTGAGGTTTATTTTTCCCCTAAAATAGATTTGTTTGCCTTTTCTCAGCCTTTTCCCCTTTCATTGGTATTTGAAGATTTCTATGCCAGTGGAGGTTTATTTTTAATGCAGAGTTTATTTGACAGAGTTACTATAGAAATCCCACTCAAAATTGGAATTAATGAGATTAATATATCTACTAAAGTGATCATTTCTGAGATACTTGCAGTGGCATGTGACTGAAAATTTACTTTGTTTGTAACCCCAGTAAGAAAGAAGTTCTGGATTAGAAGCAGTCTCTTTCATTTGAATTTTTGTTTTACCTCTAAAATTTAGAAAAACTAATTGACCTATATACTTTCATTATGAGGGGCTTAGGAACATGTTAATGCTATTTTTAAAAAAACCGTGCGACTATCGAATTCCACATGAAATTCCTGATACTGTTAGAATGACTTAACAATTCTGACAATGTTTTCTTTTGACATAAAAATATCCATTAAAAATTACATATTAAACAGGATATGTGACCAGTACATTCTAGAACTGGAGGAATAACAATATACAAGCAATCCATATTTATGAAGTAGTACACTGAAAAACTTAAAATTACTACCATTTTTGCTCTTTGCAGATTCAGGCCTGCACCCAATACTAGGAAGCACAGCTGAAAATATGAACAACCTGTCTCTTTATATTCTAATATTATTATTGTTGTTAGAAACAATACCTCACACCTAAGAGCTAATTGTTTCATCTCTAGATGTCCTTGATTAAAAACCTTAAATATATTTATTATTGAGTTTTATACCATGGAAACCTACTATTTAATGCTTTTAGCAACTTTTAGAAAATATTTATTTCTTCAGGAGAATACATAGTAATGTGAAATCGGTGTTTAACTCTCTAATTGTGTTTATTCTCCAAGTCCCAAACATTTGAAAAAGATTAAGAAGAAAAAGGAGACTTTCCAAAAACTGCATTTAAAAAAAGGATGATATTTCTGAAAGAGGAATGGAGGAAGGGAGATACATGAGTCTAGCGTAGTCCCAGAATGAGGAAACCAGTTCTGATAGATTGAGAGTGAGTGGCACAAAGAGAGAGAGTGACAAGAAGTAAGAAATCACTTCCTTGAATTAATAGGGGACGATGCAGCTGGAGGAGCAGAGAGACAGATAGATGGAGTTGGAAGCACAGATAAGGAGAGAGCTACATGCAGGAGAAGGGGTATGTAAAAGACCATTGCATAACAAAGAAGGTACATTGCATGCAAGCTGGGACATTAATGATGGTATCTGTGACTAGACCCTATAAAATTCCCAACTATGTTTTAGCTGACAAAATACTATGAAAACTCAGTAAATAAAAGAAATAAAGCAAACACAAAATAGGACAAAAGACATAATGGCTCTGAGTTCTAATCCTTACTGTTGATTTTTTTTACTGTTACTTACCCAAATCTCCCAATATGACATGCCAACAGCAATTCCTCCATTCTGTTCTATGAAATAGGACAAGGAAGGTAAACCTGAAAAATTCTGTAATAACCACAATACTGAGGCTTTAATCGGTATCTCAGTAATTCTGCATATTATTTGAACAATGAGAATTTTTTTTTATACCACTAAAAGGTGACAGAGAAGTACTTCGTCCCTGTGCAATGAAGATTGTAAAACAAACCAGAACTGGCAAGGTAAAGGACAGCTTGTAGGCAGGTTAAATTTTTAAAGCAAGCACTTAAAGGTCTTCGGGAAAGTTTTAGAGATGTGTTGGAAACAAAATAATTCTCTCATCTCTACTTAAAATAAGCTAGTTTTCCATGCAAAGCTATTTTGAGCCATAAAAAAAGACAGTAACTCTAATCAAGTATATAGATTCATTAAGGACCATGCTAGATCGAGGTCAAATATGTGACCCTCCAATCTGGGTGCACTTAGCTGAGGCAATACTATCTCATCATTACTATCTTGAATTTATTGTCCATGAAATAGGCTGTTGTCTGCTTTTCTATCAAAACAAATATAAAGACTAATCCAGCACGTAAAAATGTAAGTCAGACTATTGATGCTTTTTAGCTGGACTGGATATACTGCAGACCAAGAGAAGTCTGCATAACATTTAAAAAAATATCTTCCATAAAATAATGCATTTTCTTTCCTAAAGATCTATTGCATACGGTGACTTTCATTAATTTCAGGAAATGGAAACCAATCTTTGTATATCTGCCTTTCTTTAAATGTCAGCCATGCAGGAAAGTTTTAAGCCATGTCAGTATTTTGCCAGAACAAAATATGCATGGAAAACAAAGGCACAGGGCTCTGAGGAAAATGTAAGAGATTGAAACGTCAACAGTACTAGGGAGAATGAGTGCAAAGTTAAGAAAGGTTTGTAGAAAATTTCAGCCAACCTCAAAAAGAAAAAATATTAATTTTCACATATTTATATATTGTTTTTAATTTTATAAAACTTTAAGATGAACAATCCTGTTAACAACAAGAGTTCTGACAACTAATGGCTAGAAATTACTTTGGTGCTGATATAATTAAAATACTAGGTTTACATGTTAGTTTAGCATTTTCACATTTAATGTTTTCATTGGGCATGTATATCAGGATAAAAAAGTAATCTAAGATTTTTACAGCATTAATTAAATTACATTAAATTTTCAATTACTCTAGATTTCCTTTATTTTATAAAGTTTGGCCTTCAATAAAAACTTTTTCCCTTTTACATCACAATGTAAATATTTCTTGCTATAATTGAGACAATCTGCAATTTGCATTGTGCCAGAAAACTGCTCTTGTGCTGGTTGCTATTAGATAATGTATTTTACATAGATTAGCCTAAATTAAGACTCAGGAGGAAAAATCTCTCTTCCATTTCATTTTTTTCTTTTTCTGAATGATGAGTGACTGTCAGTGTGTGGATGCCTCTTTTCAGGGAACGTGTGAAGCTGTCACCCTGCCATATCTGCAGGACAATCCAGATGTTACCCAATATGAAATCCAGGTCTCAGCATCATGATGATTGTCAAATGAGAACAACTTAATTATACACCGCGTCTCCATAACATGACAATTTTGGGGAGAGTTGAAGGAGGCCAATGTCTTCCAATTATTTTAAACTAATCTCTTTGCTCTGCTAAGTTTGCATTATCTTCTAGGTTAGTATTAAAAATATTTAAAAATCGATTTTGGAAGGGAATGTCCTACACCTTGTGATCAGATTTCATTAGTACTTATAAAGAAAAATCATTCTTATGTTTTAGAGGTTTTCTCTAATCACAGCTATCGAGGATGGCAAATCTTGATCTGAGGACAGTGTACGTGCCACGCTGGCATCAGAGCCTGTTTATGCAGGTAATGGCTGGCTTAGGATACCTCTGAACTGTCACGTACCAATTGAATTAATGAGGCCATACAGGTCTAAGGTCCCCAAAAAGGCCTCTCTAGATTAGGGTCTATTAAACCTGCCACAAGCTGCTTAGTGATATAAAAGTGACAACAGAGGCTCTTTTGGTTTAACATTTTGTTTTCTTCTTTCCATTTTTTAATTTTTATAATGTTGAAAAATTTTTTTCTCATTCTTCAGCAAACACCCTGTTAACTTACACAGAAGAAATTCCTATAGATTCATTAGACACTCAAACATTTTTTAAAGAGCATCAATACTCAAAAACTATATATATATATATATATATATATATATATATATATATCAAAAAACACAATGTGGATTGAAGAGTAAGTTTAAGAAACTGCATCTTGAATTGATAAATGAGGTAGTTAATATAATCTTTTTGAATATTACTAAATGCAGATACATTCATTTTGGCAAAGTAAAATAATAAAAATTGTGAAAAAAGCAGCCTATATTATCAGGGATAAATAGAAAACATTAACTCTGCTTTAATGTTTAATCCAACATTTAGCTGAGGGAGTAAAATATCATGGTATAGTCATATGAAGATCACAAACATCAACATATAAGGAAATGATAATTAGCATTCCCTAAGGATCACATTTAATGGCATTCTCCAACAATAATTTTATTGTCACAATATTGGCTTCATATTTTGTTGTGCATCTTTCGTTTGCTTCCTATATTACTTGAAAACTCTCAAATGACTATAGTCTTTTGTGAACTGTGAATGTTATTGCATTAGTGGACTTTTGTTTTTGCTTAGAAAATTTTGAGTGCAAAATCAATTTAACATCTTCAAATCTATAAGGTGCTTAGCCTTTAATTTGCTGCATATTAACATTAAATGGTCAAAATGTGAGGCTATTTTTAGAGTGATTACTATGATTGTAATAAGGCCTGACATTTGCACCACTTCAAACACACAACCACCAACAGTTCCATTACAACAAAAGAGCTTCCAGCATAACACATTTTAATAGTCAGAAGAGTTGTGAATTCACAGCTTTGCACAGCAGGTGTGGCTGCACATCTTTGCACCCCTAAACACATTTACTCATCTAATCTGACAGATTAGACAATGGCACAAAACCCCCATCTCCAGAGTCTAAACAAAGACTTCATTTCAGAGGGGACAAAGCTTCATGCAGACTGTTTTGCCACTAATAACTTTTCTGAGCAGAAAACAATGTATATTTTATTAATGAAAAACAAATTGGGGCAGGGAAGATGAATGTCTTAGCTTTTCTGACATTTTAAGTAATTTGTTTTCCCTTCCCTTTTGTGCCTTTAATATTTACCTTCATATCAATCTTTATGCAATTTTTTAATTAGCTATGGTGCTGGCAGAGAAAAATAGAAAGCATCACAATCCAGAACCTTAAAACCACATCAAAAGGGGGAAAACTGCTCTTTTTTGTGAGTAAACTATATTGGAAAGCATCACCTTATTTAGGGCCAGAGGTAAGTTGGACTTTGGGGCACCCACACTTGTGACAAAGCACATGAAAAAGGGTTTTAGGTAAGAAAAGGCAACCTGGGTTTCTATTAACATTAAGAAATAGGAATGGAGATGCGCATATTTACCATAACGGAAGGGCCTGAGCACTAATGGGCTCCGGAGGCTTATTGGGAGGCAGCAGCACTTACCATGAACCAGAAAAGGGAAGTAATAGCGCTGGTGGGCTGTAGGTCAGTCACCAATGTCGACTTGAGAGAGTCATAAATCTCTAGTACAACTTCAGCCAGTGACTTACAGAACTCCCTTCTAGCATTTCCCTATAATTTAAAGATTATGTAAGGTATATCATGTGTTTGATGAAAATATTAATTTAGAGATAAATCCTGTAAGTGCTCAGAAGCAGCAGCTTCTGCTGTAGTTACACTTCAAACAGCACAGGCTGCTAGTTTTGTCGACAGTAGGAGGTCATGAAAGACTGCCAAAGAAAACAAACCTTTTTCAATAAAATGCTTTCAGTTCTAAGTAGTTACAGACTATCTCCTGTACTCTTTTATTACTGATATTTAAACTTTGATATATTGTCTTTTGCTGACAATTTCTTGAGTAAGAAATCTTAATCATGAAATGAAGTGTGGCACACATACCAGAAAGCCAATTAATCACAGCAAACTCTTTCTGCCAAGTTCAAATAATTTTGTGGGGGTTTTTGGTGGGGGGAAGGTAGAGGGCAGGAAGGAATGGCAAAAGTTATAGTGTAAACTGTTTCTCTTTCATTTATTTATTGCTTTCTGAGAGACAAATAACATATGTTGATAAAAAAAATCTTGAGCCTTTAAGAAAAATGAAAGACATTTCCCACAGAATGAATATTTTCATTAATGTTAATAAGGCACAATGTCACTTTCATTTATCAATATGGTATAACTGATCCTAAAATAAAAGTACCCTACATAGGTTTCTTTATGTGATTGGATAAAAATGTTAAAATATAAGATAAGATGTACAGTAGATATTCAAATTTGTCATATATTTAATAACCTGAATTGGAAATTAAGGCACTGGATAATACTGCCCAAGTAAGGAATGTGAAAGTGGATGTAACTGATATCTAAAACCACTTTTCACTTGTAAGGCAGATACTGTGCTGTAAAACTGGTTACTGCATTTTTCACTTGTAATTTCTAACTAAGATGTCTCTTTTGAAACTAGATATCCATAATGATCATCTTTCTGGGGGTGGAAAGTAAAACACATGGGGACTTGTTATGAGCATCAAATTCTATTAAATGGGTGCACAGAGCTGCCAAGTACACATTACATATTCATTATTGTGATTCATAAAATGATTTTGTTTGATTTTTTAAAAATTGTACCTCATTATTATTCAAGTCCTAAAGGTATATAAGAATACATGCAAACAGAAAATAATAAAAACTGGGGATTTCACATATTTTTAATGATATCCTGGAATTGCATGATATAATTAACATTTCAGAGGGCTTGGAGAACACAGAAACAAAATGAGAATTTAAATCTGATCATTAGAAGTGTTGATGCAAAACTCACAGGTATATGTCTTGGTTGCTCCTTATTTTCTCAGAGTATGGTTCAAGTGTTTTAATACCTACCCTGGCATCTTGACTGGTTTTAAAAGTAACCTGTGCATGGAGAACTCTGACACTTTGGGTGCAGGCATTATCAGCACAGTGATATCTGTAAGCTATGCATGGCCACCTTTATTGTTTTACTGTTTTAAAAGCTATGTTCCACTTGGAAATTGCATTAAGAATATAAATTTCAGATTCAAAATTATGATTCTATACAACAGAGGCAAAATGGGTGTTCTGTGCACAAGATCCCTTTCATTTAATATTAAGCATTCATCCTCTCACATTTTTCTATTTTTGAAAACTTTGAAATGAATAGACATACACCATAGGATTCTAGAGCCTGTAGAATCCCAGGGCCCATGGCAGACTGAAGCCTAGCAGTCTCTTATGCAGACACTGCCAGCAGAATATTTGAAGTTGATGCAGCTTAGGAAGAGACTGACCTTCACAGCAAAGCCAGACTTGCTTAAAAAAAAAAATTAAAGCCGTTTTTACCCCTAATCACAGACATGCATTAAAGATCTTAAAACATGGCTGTGATCGAGCAGTTTTTTTTTTCTGGCATACCTTTTAAGTAAAGACTAGTGTCTGCACAATTTAGAATGAAGGCCTGATGTTCTTACATACCCCATATAGTCTCATTTTGAAAGCAATCAGCTATATGATCTTCCTGAGCCCCAGCCTGTTCTCTCTTTAATATAGCTAAAATGAATGGAAAAGCACAGAGATTATTTTGAATTGATGTGAAATATGCCTTGTCCCAGCTGTCCTATGACATGGCTGAGATTGGCCATCATGCATTCAAGTCAATTCCTTCATATTAGTCTATGTAGAATACAAGTCCAGACTCTTTCTTTCTTCTTTTTATAATCATCAATGCTTACCCCTAACCACACACATGGCGGGGGGTGGGGGGGAAGGTATTAAAAGGCATCAAGAAACTGAGGCAATTTTCCTGATTATCAATTGCCTCTCACTGAACTAAAGTTTTAATTCAAGTTTTAGCTGTGGATTAGCTCGGTCTAGAACTTTATGGTACAAAGCAAACAGGATGCTTTTCTATTTGGTTAGCATGAGATATAGATTTCTAATACTACTTGTATAACACTAAAGATATTTATTTTAAGAATTGATACTGGATTTATAATTGCTTGCCACTAAGAAATAGTATAATGATGTGACAGAATATAAGATTTGTAAAAAGGGATCAAGGAAATGTTAATTATATAAGTAGGCTATTCTCTTCAGGGATGTTTTTCTACTATAGTGATCATACTAATAATCTCTACTGAAAAGATTTTGTAATTGCTAAATATTGAAGATGATTTGCATTCTATGAGCACTTGTCATCCTCTGTGTCACTACAGTCATCATCACTTGACTAGGAAAATATTGGGCCACAAAGAGAGAGTAGAAGAAAGAACTACAGTGTGAGAGTTTGAGGCCACAGCTGGTATAGTAAGACAACAAGGATATTTACTTGTCTATTGATGCTCATGAATAAGCACTGATAACCACTGCTGTCTTTGTATGACATAAGTCAGCATTTTGTCATACAGTAAATAATGTTAAATTATCATATAAAGTTCAGGCATTTTGTTATCTGTTTAGGTTAGAAAGTTAAGATATAGCCCTCATCTTCCAGAGAAGTTTAACAGGAATATTCACAGCAGTCCCTTCATTCCACAAAAACATTTGTGATCAACCACAATAATGGTCTGTGATCCCAATGAGGCCCATAGGGCTTTCTGGTCAGCTGTCTCACCCCTTCTTCACAGCAACTATTTCAGACTCTGATACATCTATCTAAAACACTTACACTAACCCCAAACCCTCATTCCCAGGAAATAACCCTTCTTCCCACGCAGCAGAGAAAATAGAAACCAGAGAGAATCAACTCCTTCAACTCTCTGACATCTGAGTCCCCTTTCTCCTCTCTCTTGCCACTTCCATCACTCTACCCAAATAGTTGCCATCAGGGTTGCACATGGATGGGTTTCAGTTATCCTCTATTTTGACCTCAGCATAAACTGACACTAGAAAGGATTTCATTGTTCTTGAAAAGTATTCTCACCTCTGCCTCCTCCTCACCCTGTTAGCTTGTCTGAAAAATATACTTTTCAGAAACAACTTTGTTTATTCCTTCTCTGGAAAATTTACTTGGTTATTTTCCTTAGTTTGTCTCTTAAATACAGATTTTTAATGCAGGCCTGTCTTTAAAATATATGGTATACCAAGAATGGAGAAAATTTTGTTCATTAGCTCCTAAGGAGATAAAGATGTCGCCTTGTCTCATGTTTTTTTCGCCCCTATGCTTCAATTTCTTTTGTAGTCAACCACAATATTCAGTTAGTAATCATTGTATAACAGGGGTGTCAAACTCATTTTCACCAGGGGTGGGGGGCGCATTAGCCTCATGATTGCCTTCAAAGGGCCAAATGTAATTTCAACTCCTTAACAGTTAAGGATTTATACAGTCCTAAAATTATTTTGGACCTCTGAAGTCAACCACAAGGCTGATATGGCCCCCGGTGAAAATAAGTTTGACATCCCTGTTGTATAAGAAGCACCATAGTAGGTACTAAAGAAAGTTACCCAGACCTTTTTCCTGTCTACAAGATTAACTATTTTATGTCCCTTATATAAGGCTCACACTAAGTTTCTGCAATCATTACTAGCATGTACGAGTTGCCATGCATTGTGCAATACATTGACTTTTGATTTTATACAATTCTGGGACAGAGTCTGTGCCCTCTCCATAGAATTTTTCATAGGCCCTCCTAAGTCTTATGACATAAACACATCCATACACATCAGTACCAAGGTTACTACTTCAAGTGTAAAGTTGAGAAACTACTGACCCCCAAGATTCCTATAAAAACCTGAAAGATAACTTAATGCCATTTGTTAAGTTAGTTTCATCTGTAAAAGTAGCTTAGACTAAAAAATATACTGAGTATGTTAAGTGATGACACTTTTCATATGCTTGACCCTTCTCCTTATGGTCAAATATCAAAGATACCACTTCAGTGTTTCATGTTGGAGCCATATTACAGGGGCAGCTGGATCTGAGCATGAAATCCTGTAGCATATAAACTCTCATACTTGTTTTAATGAAAATGTTTGCAAGGCTCCTGCTGGGTTTTCCTGTTGGTGAGAGAATTTTTCTGACACACCAAGGTTTCAGGTTCAATCCCTAGTCAGGGCACATACAAGAAGCAACCAATGAATTCATGAATAAGTGGAACAACAAATCAATATTCTCTGTCTCTTCCTCTCAAATCAATAAAAAATTGTTAAAAATTTTTTAAACAAAATGTTTGCATAATGTATTATGAGGTGTCCTATATTGTCATTGGTTTTTTACTTTGCTCATAAAGACAGGAATTTCTTTAAAAAACAAAACAAAACAAAAATCTACAACTAATTTATTCTTTAAATATTAAGATAAGGAAATACAGATTATGAATAATTTATAAACTATATGCCCAGGGCACATATGGCACCCCAAAAGTTGCAAAATTTATTAGATTTTACTGGCATAATCTGGGGACTTTCTTAATATAATCATCATCAGAGTTATTTATGCTGTTTTGTGACAGCAAAATATTGAACTATCAGTGTTGGTGGAAAAAACATATGTTGAAAAGATAATGGAAATTATGGCAGGTTCCTTAGAAGAACTGATGTTCCCATGAATTAGTTTTTTAAAGAAACATGAGGGTAGAGCTATCTTTTCATTACCATACTAGAAGAAAAAATTAACAAAAATAAATTTGGATTTTATCTTCTGAAAATTTTTAGAAACGGTACATTTACCTACCTGTTCATGGTCTTTACTAGTTAATGAAGGAAAGACTTGCAATCACATGCCATGATAATAGAAAGAAAGGATGACTCAACAAAAATACCTCTATTCAATCATTGTACCGTTTTAAAGCCAGTACCTACATTCTATTCTGTTTATCCATAATACAAGGGCCAGAAAGCAGAGATCGAGGTGGGGAAGAATAGGGCAATGGATAAATAGGAATGTAACCTGCTGGAATGGAGGTTAGAAAATGTGTTTTACTGCCTCCAGTGACACTGGACAGAGAAATTAGAACAGCCATCATCTTCATTATTATCTTTTGCCTCAAATAACCTCTTGTCAAAATTGTCACAGAGTACAGAGACAAAATAAAGAGGATACAAGATGGTAGTAAAGAAAGTGGGACAGAGTCCTACCAGGGTTCCAGTTATCAGTGTCACAGATCTTGCTGCTTTGCCTCCTTTGAAGATCTCTATTGTACAAAAGGCTGTCAGAAACCCTGATAACTACTAGGTTAATCATTTAAACCATTTTTTATAAATCACTTAAGAGCTATCTCTTCCTTTATTGCTAATTCATCACAGTGAGCACAAACAAAACATGCCATATACATGCAAAGAGGACCTAATAAATTTAACATGTAGAGGAAGCCCTTACAGTATAGGCAGTTTTAATTGATTGTATGAGTTAGAAATATAGGCATGGAAGGAAAAAACCAGGGATGTGAATGAGAACTCTGTAATAGCATCAAGATTTCAGATGCAGTCAGATATTGAACAAGTACCATCATGAAGAGAGAACTCTATTAAAAAGATACTGTGAGGCCCAAGTAGACAAATAAATAGCAATGGAAATAATTTAGCAACTTGTGGATTTACCTTATAAAATGTTAGGAATAATCCAACTTGGATTCACAATTTAAAAAAGGAAATGGAGCCCAAGGAAACAAAGTCTTCTAACAAGGTAATGATAGGATTGAGAATACTTGCTACACCTATCCTAAAGCTCAGGCCATGATATCACAATACTTATTTGTAAACCACACTAAGTATTGTCTAGATTGGTTCAAAATAACCTTTGTTAAAAATGCATAATTAACTGTGATGCATCGTATATAATGTACCAATTAATCACTTCATGTTAATATTCATTTTTCATTTCTTCTACCTCTTAATGTGTTATTGTCCTAAAGTTGAATACTTCCAGAAATTTGTTTCTTACAGGCATAAACCTCCTAAATCTTACCAAGCATCTTTTGAAAGAGCAGTAATAATTAGAAATAAACTGCTCTGTTATATAGAGTACTTTTATGATAGTTAAATGGAGTTTTAAGAGTTTAGAGAAAAATAAGGTTTTATTTCTAAAATATTTTATGTGTACAATAAGTGTAGTATAAACAATTTAGAGACAATATGAGGGTATTTCACTTCCAGGAGTATGACATAATAGTATTGATAATATCTATTTAGTCTTCAAAAACAACAACAACAAAAGAGGCAAAGAAACAGGAAACTAGCTCATCACAGGCAAAGGCAATCAGTGGAAACTGTCCAGAGGATACCCAAACATTAGATTTGCTAGACAAAGATGGTAAATAGGCTATTTTAAATATGCTCTAAGGCCTAAAGGAAATAACACCTAGAATTAACAAAAATATGAGTATGACATCTCAACAATCAGAAAATATAAATGGAATATATTTTCTTTCCAGAATTAAAAAGCACAAAAAGTGATTTTAAAAATCACTAGATGGGCTCAAATACTAGATTCGTGCCAGCAGAAGGAAGAAACAGTAAATTTGAACATAGGTCAGTGGAAATTATGCAGTTTGAGGAACAGAAAGAAAATATTTTTTTAATGAATTGAGTTTAACAGATCTGTGGGACACCATCAAGCATAACAATGAAAAAAATAATTCAAGTCTTAGTAAAGAAGGAAGAGAAAAGAGATAAACAGAATATTTGAAAAAAATAATGGCTGAAAGCCTTCTAAATTTCATGAAAAACATTAATGTACACATCCAACAAGCTTAACAAACTCCAAGTAGAATAAATGTAAAGAGATTCATTTCTAGATACAACATAAGCAAATTGATAGAAGACAAAAACAAAAAAAGAGAGCCCTGGCTGGCGTAGCTCAGTGGATTGAGCGTGGGCTGCGAACCAAAGCATTGCAGGTTTGATTCCCAGTCAGGGCACATGCCTGGGTTGCAGGCCACGGCCCCCAGCAACTACACATTGATGTTTCTCTCTCTCTCTCTCTTTCTCCCTTCCCTCCCTCTCTAAAAATATATAAATAAAATCTTAAAAAAAAAACAAAAAAAAGAATCTTGAAAGCAGCCAGTGACATCACATACAAGAGAGTCTCAGTAAAATTAAAAGCTTATTTCTTCTTAGAAACCATGGAGACCAAAAGGCAGTGGAATATCATATCAAAGTACTAAAAGAAAAAATGTCAATAAAAATTCTACATCTAGCAAAATTCTCCTTCAAAAATGAAAGAGAAGTTTAGATGTTCCTGGATAAACTAATAGTGAGTTTGCTGTTAACATACCTGCTGTAAAAAAGAATTCTTCAGGCTGAAATGAAAGAGCAACAAAAAATAACTTGAATCCACATGCAGAAAAACAAACAAACAAACAAAAGGCAAACAAAACAACACAAATAAATATAAAAGGCAAAATTTGTGGTCAGACAAAATGTTTTTTTTTTTTTACCATAAGATGGTTCTCATCATGCTTAGTTGTCTTTAACTTCATTCAAAACAATTTTGTTAGACTGTGTAGTGAAAGCTATCATATCAGCTTAAAAGAGAAAAAAATTATCAAAGTTATTGAATTTCTGTGTAGCCATTTAATATTGAAGATGGAAGAAAATACAAAATATTTTCAGTATATTATGCTTGATTATTTCAAGAAAGGTAAAAACACAACTGAAATGCCAAAAAAAAAAAAAAGATTTGTGCAGTGTGACTGACCAAACATGTCAAAAGTGGTCTGTGAAGTTTCATGCTGGAGGTTCTCACTGGATGATGCTCCACAGTCGGGGAGACCAGTTGAAGTTGATAGTGAACAAATCGAGATTTTAATTGAGAACAATCGATATTATATCATGTGGTGGATAGCAACATACTTAAAATATCCAAATCAATAAAGTTATTGGTGAAATAAAATATGTGTCTTTTACTTTATGGAAGAGTGCTAAGTTTAGTTGGTTGGTATTGTTGCTCAATTATCCAATTTCTTATTCATCTATTGTCTATAGTTCTATCCATTATTGAAACTTGAATGTACTGGGAAAAAAACCCATACAGACTTTTTAGCCAACCCAGTTATGTTTTTGTTTATAAATGATTTTTTCTGTTTGATTTAAAAGAAAACTTCATAAATAAATAATTATACATCTGTGTTCTTGGGCACAAATTATATTAAGACTTAATTTGTGACAATAACAGCTTAAAGGTGGGAGAGAATAGAACTATATAGGAGGAAATATTTTGTATACTACTAAAATTAAGTTAGTATTTATCTGGACTTAATAATAATTAAGTTCAGATACTAATTAATTATTAATCAGATCATTAAGTTCAGATTAATTATTAAAATTTTTAATTTTTAAAAATTCACAGGTAACATCATACTTAGCTGTGAAATACTATAAGATTTCACCCTAAGATATTAACGAGACAAATATATCTACTTCTATCAATTCCAGTCAACACTATACAGGATTTCTACCCAGGGCATTTAAGCAAGAAAAAGAAATAAAAGACATCCAGATTGGAAAGGAAGAAGTAAAATTATTAATTTACAGATGGCATGATTTTATACATAAAAAAACACTAAAGAATACACACACACAATCAGAGCTGATAAATGTGTTCAGCAAAGTTACAGGATATAAAATTAATATATAAAAATTCCATTGATTTCTATACATTAGCCATGAATCATCTAAAAACAAAATTAAAAAGTTCCATATTCAACAGCATCAAAAGGAATAATATGTATAGAAAAAATTACCCAAAGAAGTACAAGAATTGTACATTAAAAACTATAAAACATATTTACATAAATTTAAGATTTAAAAAATGGAAAGATACCTTTTATTAATGGGTTAGAGGACAATATCATTAAGATGGCAATACTCCTCAAATTGATACATAGTTTCACAGCAATCTTTATCAAAATATCAGTGCCTTTTGTTGTTGTCATTGCAGAAAAAGACAAGGTAATCCTAAAATTTATAATGAAATGCCAGGAACTCCAGATAGCAAAAACAATATTGAAAAGTAAAAATAAGATTGAAGAACTCATTTCCATATTTTAAAAGTGACTACAAAGCTCCAATAACAGATACAATGTGGCACTGACATAAGGCTAGACATGTAGATCAAGGAAACTAAATTGGGAGTTGAGAAATAAACCTATTCATCTATGGTCAAGATTTTTGACAAAAGTACCAAGAAAATTCAGTGGGGGAATAGACTATTTTTAACAAATCATTTTGGAAAAAGTGGACATCCATATTCAAAAAAATTAATCTGGACCCCTCACACATTATATAAAAATTACCTCAAAAAGGTCACAAATATAAATATAAAGAGCTAATATTATAAAAATTTCAGAAGGACTCATCTGTGTAAATCCATATGACCTTGAATTTGTCAAAGGTCTTAGCTGTAACAACAAAAGCAAGAGCAACAAATTTAAAAAAAATTAATTGGAGTTTATCTAAATATAAAAAGGGTGCACTTTAGAGGACACCATCAATAAAATAAAGACAGCCAGAGAATTGGTGAAAATATTTGCAAATAACATATCTGATAAGGTTCTAGCATCTAGAATACAAAAATAACTTACAACAACAAAATAAGAAATAACCCAATTACAAAATGTACAAGGGACTTGAAATGACATGGCTCTAATGAAGATATGCATGTGACCAATAAATACATAAGAAGCTGCTTAACATCATTCATTGTTAGGAAAATGAAAATCAAACCACAGCATGATACCACTTCACATCTATAAGGATGCCTATTCAATATAATAGAGAAAGAAAATAGCAAGGGTTGGTGAAGATTTAGAGAAATTAAAGCCACATATATTGTGGATGGGAATATAAAATGGAGCAGTCATAGAAAATAGTTTGGCAATTCCTCAAAAAGTTAAATATAAGCGTGCCATGTGTCAGAGCTATTCCACCCCTAGAAATTCCAACCAGTAAAACATGTTCACACAAAAACTTGTGCATAAATGTTTATAGCAGGATTGTTCAGAAGATCCGAAAAGTGGAAGCAAACCAAATGACCATCAAATGTGGTATATCCATATAATGGAATATTATTTGTCAATAAAAATGAAGTACTGATATATCTATAATATGAACAAACCTTAAAAATAATATCTAAGTGAAAGAAGCCAGTCACAAAAGAATGACTGTTATTTGATTTTAGTTATATGAAGTGACCAGAATAGGCAAATTCACAGTGACAGAAAGTAGATTACTATTTGCCCAGGGGTAGGAGGAGCAGGAATTAGGAGTTACTGTTAACACACAGAATATATCTTTTAGGGGTGGTGACATATTCTGAAATTTGTGTCAGTGGTTGCACAGCATTGCAAATATACTAAAAATTACTGAATTTTATACTAACACAGTAAGTTCCATGTTACATGGTTTTTAATTTCAATAAAGACTGAAGAAGAAAAAAGAATCATGACACCTCCATCAAAGCGAATTTCGAGATGACTCCAAAAAATAAAACATTCCTTCCAGCCACATGGAGCATAAGGGAGAAATGAACATAGTTGATTTAAGTCACTGAAATGTGAGGTTATTGTGTTAGCAGAGCATAAACTAGCCTACTTGAAACTTGCAGCCAATGAATAGGTAGTTCTGTATTTGCCTACAAATTAAGTTACAGAATCCATGTTCCCTGAAAATTTGTAAACAAAGTTCAATCATCCTACATTTATCACATTACAGATTTCTACAGCTAGTAAATCTCAGTTTGGTATAAATCTCTATATGTCACTGAACATATGTGACTACTTGAATGTGCATGAAACTTAATGAGGATCTGAATACAGAAGTATTTGAAAAATGAATCTATCCATAAGTAATTGTTAAATATTTCCAAACATTTAGTTTTTTCTATGATTTTATGTTATCATATTAGAGAACAAAAGAGGAAATATTACATGTTAGGTAATTATGTTCTTATATGTCAAAAAATATCCTTGTGCTATTTTAAAAATTAAACCTCTTTTTAAAATATATTGATACATAATGCCACTATACCATATTCAAAGTGAATAAAAATTGATCCAAATTGAAATTGCACAAGGGTGGCAGAAGATTATATTGTACATGTATCTTCCAAACATGACTTTTAGAAATCACTGTATGATATCTAAATACATAATTTTTTCTATTTTCAAAAGTCTTTACCTGTTAAGCAAAATTCTATCATCACATTTTTCATTGAAATTTTTCTGATAATTATCATAGATGTAACTGTGCATATTGTGAGGTTAACATGTGGATCATTCCATGTTTAAATTTTCCCCTTAAAGATCTCAGGAAGACTCCTTGGATTAGATGTAGATAGACAAGAATTTCTATGCCTAAAGAAATTATATTCCAGAAAAACTGATTTATGCCCCAGATTTTGAATGTTTTGAAATATGTCTGTCAGTATCACAAATTTCATTCCCATCAAACAGTGGAATTTTCTATATCTTTCATTACTATCTTAAATAAATATTGTAGTCATGATCATTTGTTTGGCAATGCAACTGTAGTGGGATATTTACATACATATAAATGTGTAAATAAATCAGTTTGCCTCATGCTTTTGCTTAAACACTGCAGTGTGCTTGGATTAATACCCACAGAACTAGCTCTGGCTGGTGTAGCTCAGTGGATTGAGCGCGGGCTGGGAACCAAAGTGTCCCAGGTTCGATTCCCAGCCAGGGTACATTCCTGGGTTGCAGGCCATAACCCCCAGCAACCGCTCATTGATGTTTCTCTCTCTCTCTCTCTCTTTCTCTCTCTCTCTCTCTCTCCCCCTTCCCTCTCTAAAAATAAATAAATAAAATCTTTAAAAAAAAATACCCACAGAACTCACAATGGCCTTACCTGAGCCTGCATGATCTGGTCGCTGTTTGCACTTTTAATCTCAACTCCTTCAGAACCATGAGGTTGTCCAGTCCTCGGGGCCTTCCTTTTGTCTAGCTTATTCTCTTTTTTCTCTTTTTTTAATTTTGATTGTTGTTCTAGTACAGTTTTCTTCCTTTTATCCCCATCCCAGCCAATCCCCCGCCCTCCCCACCTCTCTCCCATTTCCACCCCACCTTGTTATTGTCCATGTGTCCTTTATACTTGTTCCTGCAAATCCTTCCTCTTTTCCCCTGAAATCCCCTCCCCTCTCCCCTCTGGTCACTGTCAGCCTGTTCTCAGTTTCAATGTCTTTGGTTATATTTTGCTTGTTTGTTTGCTTTGTTGATTAGGTTCCTGTTAAAGGTGAGATCATATGGTATTTGTCTTTCACCACCTGGCTTATTTCACTTAGCATAATGCTTTCCAGTTCCATCCATGCTGTCACAAATGCTAGGAGCTCCTTTCTTTCTGCTGCATAGAATTCCATTGTGTAAATGTGTTGGTGGGATTGCAGAATGGTACAACCACTACGGAAAACAGTATGGAATTTTCTCATAAAACTAAAAATGGATCAGCCTTTTGACCCAGCAATTCCACTGCTAGGATTATATCCTAAGAACCCTGAAACACCAATCTGAAAAAACCTATGCACCCCAATGTTCATTGCAGCACAATTTACAATAGCCAAGTGCTGGAAGCAACCTAGGTGCCCATCAGTAAATGAATGGATCAAAAAACTATGGTACATTTATGCAATTGTCTAGTCTATTCTTACTTCCACTCCAAATTTCACATGACTGGCTCTTTCTCATCATTGTGGTCTCAAGTCAAATATCACTTCTTCAGCCCTGACTGGTGTGGCTCACTGAGTGGGGCATTATCCCATAAACCAAAAGGTCACCAGTTCAATTCCTAGTCAGAGCACATAGCTGGATTGTGGGCCAGGTACCTGGTTAAGGGCATGTGAGAGGGAGCCAATCGATATTTCTCTTGCACATATATGTTTCCCACCCTCTCTTTCTCCCTCCCTTCCCCTCTCTCTAAAAATAAATAAAATGTTTTTTTAAAATCTCAGTTCTTAAGAGAGAGAACTTTCTGTAGCTACCCTAGCAAAAATAGTCCCATCACTCTAAAAAACATTATCTTGCTTTATGATCTTTTTTGCATTTATAAATTTCCTAGTTTACTTATTAGTTTAATAGTTTATTGTCAATATTATGTCTCTAAAATGGAAGTTCCATGACAGAAGACTATGTATAGTGCTGAGGAGATTGCTAAACTGTGGAATGAGTGAAATAAGTGAATAATGCCTCGGATAGCTCTGACATGCCAAATTACAAATAACTGATGCTCCCTATGCCCCCACCCAATGCTTATTCGTCTGCACACAAAACTTTACTCAAGCCTTAACAACTTATTCATCAGATAATTCCAGATATTCTAAGAGCCAAAGAGTTTTTGCAATCAGTCATTTTTAAATATACTAATAATCATCATTTGGACCAATTATTAGGGTGCAAATAGTTACAGAAGCCTGATTTGTGGGCCATAGGTTGCTTCATGAAATTTGCTCATATCCTCAACCTGTGTGAGCATTCTCTGTGCTCATCTAAGGACAGAATTTGGTCATGTGTGGATAGTTGACTACAGCAAACATATGGGGGAAATGGCTGAGAATGCTCAAATATTGAAACCATATGTTATTTCATGGGAAACTATGCTGATTAAAAAACAAAACAAAAACTGAGAATCCAGCTAAAAACATACAGCTCAGAGCTTTTGCTTTCAGTTTAACCAACATTCAATGTATTAGATTAAAGACTTCCTCTTAGACTGAACTAAATTTTTACATCTCAGAACAACTACTTAGTAAAAATATTTCTTTTGGCTACAGAATTTTACAAAATTCAAACATCTTACAAATTTGAAAGTTTATTTAAAAGTAAGGTATCCTAAATTATGATATCTAACAATTTTATTTTAAATGTCAGAAAGACTTTATAGCTCTTATATACACTTATCATATATATATAAAATATTTTCATTATTTTTCTCAAATAACATCACAGCATCTTTATAGAGGAATGAAACAAACAAAGAACTTGAATGGCACTCTTACATCATATTAGTCTCATAAGAAAATTTGATTCAGTATAGAATTTGCACCAGGAGTGATGCTGATTATCAGTGGGAGACCTAAGAATAGATTTGTACATATTTTCTTTGAATTTTCAGATCAACCTCTCACTTACTGATCTTCATCAACACTAAGGTGTCATCTGTTGCAAGATACACCACTAAGAAATGAAAATGCTGTCAATTTAACTATGATGCAGTGCTCTTTTATACAAAATTCAATATACCTCTTAATTTCAAAGAGTTTAAAACAGTCTGCCCATAAAGTATCTAACCATGTGCTATGAAAAAGAGACATTTATTGAAGAATACACAAGATACAAGAAACATTGTACACAGGACAATGACACCTCAGTCCTCTTCAAAGCAGGCAACTTAGGACCTTGCACATTTCTTGTAGTGTCTCTTCTACTGTCCAAAACACTCTGCAAAATCCTTTGTTGGAATCTCTATCAGCTGCCCTAAGTATTTTTCTAAATTTCATTGATGGTCTGAAATCTCTTCCCTATTTAAGATGATTTTAATTTTTGGAAAAGCCAGAGGTTGCAGGGTGCCAAATCTGGGCTGTAGTGTGTCTGAGTCACCTGGGGGATTTGTTTTGACAAAAAACTTTGCAGGAGACATAATGCATGAGTGGGTATGTTGTAGTGATGAAGTAGCCAAACACCAGTTGCCCATACCTGTGGCTGTTTTCACTGTATTTCATTTCTCAACCAGTGAAGAACATTGAGGTAGTATTCCTTATTAATTGTTTAGCCTGGAGGGGTGTACTTGTGATGGACAATACCTTCCCAATCAAAAAACTCACTTAACCTGGTCTTGATCTTGTTGTAACTTTGCCGTACCATCTTTGGGCATGGAGAACCATACAACTTCCATTGGGACAACTGTGTCTTCATTTCTGGATCATAGCTCCAGACCCATGATTCATTTCCACTTATGGCCATCTTAAGAAAATCTGGTTCATTGATAGTGGTTTGAATCAAGTCATTAGCAACTGCAGCACAATGTTCCTTCTGCTCTAGTAGCAGAAGTCATGGAATAAATTTTGCCTCAACATGTTTCATGCTGAAACCCTGCATCAAACTCTCAGACATAGTAGATTTTTGGAATCCCCAGATCAGCTTCTAGTTCTTACACTGTCAGTTGTTGGTCTTTGTTGATTTCAGCCTGCATACATTCAACATTCTCGGGTGTTCTGCTTATTGCAGGTCTTCCAGAATGTGGATCACTTTCAATGGATTCTTGACCATCTTTGAAGCATTGTGTCACACTTTTATTTGTGCTGCACTCATTGCATTGCTCCCAAAAGCCTTCTGAATTATCTGAATATTTCCCACTGAAGAATGCTCAAGCTTAACACAAAATTTGATGCAGATTCATTGCTCTATTTGCTTAGTCATTTTTAATGTTATGGCCACACAGTAAACACTCAATGGCATCTCTGCCCCCACTGACAAGTACAGTGAAGTCACCATTGTTCACACATGCAAATTCCAGTCCCCTCACCTTGGCTGCCCAGTTATATCAATGTCAACCAAATCATTCTCATTATATTAACAATGGTTGGACATTGTTTTAATCAATGACACATACTAGTTATACCACCTGGAATTTTGTCTTAATGTCCTAATATAAAGTACCAAATCCAAGGCACTATAAAAAATTTAAGAAATTTGTTTTTGGTAAACCGATACTTCTTTCTCACTTTGTTGCCTATTTCCTTACCAAAGTAGCTCAATACCCCATTCTCATTCTTCCCAATCACATATATGTCCCTGCCAGCAAGGAGTGCTTTCAGAGCTTTGCTTTGTAGTTAGGGCCAATATTCCAGACTTACCCTTGCCAATTTCCTTCCTCCTTCTTGTCACTATTACATAGTGATATGAATGATTATTTTGAGCTAGGGAATTTGATATTCAAAGATAACCATATGCTACCATTTTAAAGATATTCACATTTTAACTGTGAACTAATTCACAAATTTTAGTTGCAATAAATCAGTCACATACAGTGGATTTTGAAATATAATCTCAGGCTATATTTTGAGGTATAAGAATAATTAATCCACACAAATTATATCTTCATTTCAATTCCCATGTAGAGGCAGGTAATGTCCTGTGCAGAAAGACCATGATTTTGAGATTCACGAAGAACTTGTTTAAACACCCCAGTATGTAATCTGAAAGTTGCTCAGTATCACTTAATCCCATTTTTCTCATTGATGAAGTGAAAATAATGATACATAAATTTTATAAATTTTATAGGCATTAACAAGAGTAACATAAATTATATAGAATATTTTCTAGCATATAATTGTGCTCTAATAATCAATATGATATTAAATGTGTATATGTACATGTGTGTATAGTGTATATATAATATGTGTGTATATATATACATGCACACACACACTATATATATATACACACACACACACACATATATATATATAGTTTGTTTTTTAAATCTCCATCAAATTATCAAATTGGGCCTGAGTAACATTAAATACTCAAGTTCTACTAACCTATCATAATTCACTGTCTGTTATTCCTGCTGATTTTTTTCTAACTTTGTATTTAGATATTCTTGTGTAGATATAAGAATCATGTACCTCAAGATGTAGGCAGTTATATCAATGATATTTCACATCATGCCAATCATTTGAAATTCTTTTACTTTTTCTCACATGAATTAAATTAATGCTCTATATTACAAATGCAGTTTTGATGATTTGGTCATGGTGCTTTCTATGTTTTTTTTTCATTTATTATGATTAAAAGCTCTATTGCTTTGATAATAGCATATTCCTACAATAAGACTGACAGACCTTTTACATGTATCTGCTGATTTATATGTTTCTCTAATTTATCTTTCCTAAATTGGCATTTTTCTTTTCCTCTTAATTCTTCATATTTTCTGTTTATTTTTCCCTATTAAAACCCTCTTTGTACCTTTTAGTCATCTCTTTTTAAACTCTGAAGGGTTTCTTTTCTCTTGTTCCAATCATACAATAAAATCAACACACATATCTAACCTTGGTTTTTTTAGATAGTTAAGAATCAAAACATATTACTGATTAAAATATTAATTTGTACCTGTGCCCTTATTTACCTGTATTTTTGCTGACTCTTTAAAAGGTATAAATAAATTCTGTTTCAATATATTTAAATTTTCTCAAACCCAAAGTTTTTCAAGCAAGTACAAACTGAATATTTTTAAAGAGGCAGAAGGTCAATTAGAGCAAAATTCTGTTGCCTGGAAATCCTGATACCTACTGAGCAGGTTACTACACACAGAGACACTGAGGGCAATCACTAAAAATGAAGGAGATTGACCAGAAATCACAATCAGAGGTCTCCCAAGAGAGTTGGCTGCTCACTCATTGTTTTTGGAGTTGTAGAGAATCAAAAAAAAAAAGCATAGGACACAGGTTTAGAGCATGACTTGATGGCAAAATTTGGCATAAATGGAGATGATATGAAGTTTAGTATGATTAAAGACACCAACAAAAGCTGTGAGTGTGAACATAAATGTGTATATATCTACAATTTTTACAGTTCTACTTTCCTAAAGTACAACTAGCACTTTAATCCCAAAATTGGTAAGAGTAAACTGACTGACTAAAAAAGAAAAAAAATCCCTGGTGCATTTTTATATGTTTCTTAATCTATATAAATAAATAAACTTTTGTTTCCTTTTCATGTAAACTAATATTTGTTTGATTATCAGATATTTAAAACATTTTTGGAGAGAAGAATCCATCAGAGCCTATTTTATTACATACCATAAAAGTCTATTGGGAAGACAGGATATAAAGATAAGATATAACTCCATATTAATATCAATTTTAGGTTATATTTAACATGTTGAAATTTATATATCCTCAGTATATTAAAATGAATACAGACAACAAGAAGATGGTGATGTATAACTAGAGCTGTAAGAATAAGAAACCCAGCAGGTTATGTAGTTTGGGGAGGCACAGACATGAGTACAGAGTCATGGGGCTGTATGAAGTTTCCACAGGAACGAGACTATAAAAGGAGCAACAGAAAAATATAAGAATTTTGAGAATTATTCTCATTTGAGGGCAAATATGTAGAGAAAAAAGATAACTGAATTATTCAGAGAAGAACCAAGAATATAATCTTAGTAGAAAAAAAAATAGGCTTTGTTAAGTAACACTGAAAAAAAAGCAAAGCAAGAAAAATAATTATGAAGAAAAAGTAATGGTCAATGGTCTCATATTCAACTGAGAAGTCCGTGAGAATGAGCTTTGAAAAAACAACAATAGGTTTGTGACTGGGGAACTTGGAAACTTCAATTTCAGTGTAATGATTGAAGTGAGGTAATATGCTTGGGAAGTGGAAGAATGAAGGAAAGTAAGAAATAAAATGGAGCAAGGCTGGATGGAAAAGTGAAACCATTTTGAAAATACAAAATCCTGAACTATCTAGGCAATGGTAAATGGGCCAGTGGACAGGGAGGACTTCAACATTTTAAAAGGAAGTAGGTAATTGATAGAAGAGAGTGGAGAGAATTATGGGCTTGACAGTCAGTTTAAATGCTAATGGAGAGTGTGTAGGAGCAATTGCTGACAGGAACTCAGGATAGATCGGTTTTAACTATCACCCCTAGGCACATGAGTTCCAAATGCTCTTTCTCAACTTAACCTCTCTCCTGAACTCATTTGGTGGGTGGACTTGTCACTCAGGGACACAAGTGCAACAACCATGCTTTCATCCAACTTATCCTGCTATTATTAGTCTACAGACACCTATCTATTTCTGTCGGTCAATTTGTTTTGATGAGCTTCACCACACCCTTGCTTCTCTTTTTCCATTTGTCTTCTAAAAATACACTGCTTGATTCATTGACAGTGTTGCTACATGCTACATGTGATTTAAAACCTAGAACCTAGAAAGGAAAAATGTTGAATGGATAAATGAACAAATTAGTCAATCATACATGGATGCATGAATGGATAACTAAGTTTATTGATCTGTTAACTAAGTTTATTGATCTGATAACTAAGTTTATTATATTACCTGTTAAGTACTATTCTATATTCTTTGCATTCAGGAGATTTAAAAGGCAAATCCTTACCTCTACTTTATCATTAGATCTAGAAAAAAGCACACATTGCATGCCCATTTATGAAAAGCACTAAGATAAATAAAACCAAATGAGAATAGTGAACTACAGAAGGTGTTTTATATTGGGTGATCAAGAAAGCCCTCTGTGAAGAGTTGTCATTTGGGCAGAACACAAAATGAAGTGTGAAAACAAGCCACACTGATATTTGGAGAAAGTTTTCTAGGTACAGGAGAGCAAGCTCGATAGTCCAAAGGTTAGAATGTTCGTAGCTCATTTGTAAGTGGTGAAAAAGCCTCATTAGTTGAGCAAAAGGAGGAAAGAGGAAGATGAGATAATAGATTGAGGGTCTAGATCATGGAGCACTTTCTGATACAAAGTTGCTAGATTTAACAAAGACACTAAATTCCAAGTAAAAATTAAATGTCAGATAACAATGGGTATTTCTTATATATGTATGTTCCAAATATTGCATAGAACATACATAATTTTAAAAATATTTGTTCTTAATTTGAAATTCATGTTTAACTGCAATACCTGTATTTTATCTGGAAATGTTATTACAATTACACCTTTGCATTTTTACTCCAAGTGACAAGGAAAGGGGCTAGAGTGGCTTGAGCATATAAGTGGAATAATTAGTTATATGCAAAATAAATTATAAAGTGGTAAGGATAAAAGCATGTAGATTGACTAGGGGGCTATTGATACAGTCAAGGCAGAGAAGATGGTGTCTTGCCAGAGTGGTAGTGGGAAAGAAGATCATTAGTAGGAAAGGTGACAGATTAGATTTTTTGATGGAAAAGAAAGGGGTTAAAATGATTCCAATGTTTGTTGACTAAACCAGTAAAACAGAGATGGGGAAGCAGGAGAAAATACAAGCAGAAAACCAAAGTTAGGGTTTTATTTTAATGACTTCATTGATGTATTACTTTTCATATCAATAATTTCACCAATTAAGGGTATATAATTTATTAGTTATAGTAAATTTAGTTGTACAACCATAAATCCAATTTAATTTTGGAATTTTTATCATGCCCCAAAATATCCTTGTTCCCATTTGTAGTGACTCCTCATATTCATCTTAAGGTCCTAGCAAATACTAAACTACTTTCTGTCTTGGTAGATTTACCTATTCCAAGAATAGTACCTATTCTTGGTAAATTTATCTATTTTTGCTAGATCTACCCATTCTACAATAGGTAAATAAATTTACCTATTTTAGATACAATCACATAATATGTAGGTTTTTAAAATCTATTTCTTTCACTTAGTACTATATTTTGATGTTCATTTATGTTGTATTTCATTTTATGGATATAGTATCAGTTTTTGGGGGGTGAGCTATTATAAATAATGCCAGCTTTGATCATTAACTTCAAAAATCTTTGTAAGAACACACACTTTTATTTCTCATGGGTAGACCCCTTGGAGGTTAATTGTTGGATTGTATGATAAAATTATATCAAAATTTTAATTTTGAACTAACATCTAAGTAGAGATATAAATTGGAGAGAGGTAAATATAAAGTTGGAAATTTTTAAATATATATATATATTTTTTTTTATTTTAGAGAGACAGGAAGATAGAGAGAGAAAAAGAAACATCGACATGAGATATCAGTTGCCCCCAAAAGTTCCCTGACTACAGATCCAAGTATGATCCCTGAGCAGGAATCAAACAGATAACCTTTAGGTGCACGGGACCACAGTCCAAACAACTGAGCCACATCAGCCAGCACTAAATTTGGCATCTAACATTATAAACATGATTTTAGACTGATTGGACTGTGTAAGCTCAGATAAGTAGTATTGTAGTTAGAAAAGAAACCAGTCTCAGGATTAATTCCAATGGCATGACAATTTAAAGGTTAGAAAAATGAGGAGTATTCATGAAAAGAGAAAAAAATGGAGAAAACAGAGAAAAGGTCAAAGCAGATGGTTTTTGAATCCTGTATATCATATCTCTTTGGCCAATTTCTAGGCTCAGCTGAGACTGTTGTAAGATATTTTCAGTCCATGCTGACAACCTCCCAAATTTTTCTGCTTAACTGCCTGAAGGTTTTTTACAAAATGAAAAACAACAACAACAACAACAACAACAACACCTCACTCAGCCTTTGTGGTGGAGTATGGAATGACGGACCCCACAGACAATTCTCAGTAATGAGAGGATGGAATTTAGGATTATATGCCCCAGTCTTCATGCTTTGGTGAAATCATTCTAGTTACAGAATAACAAAAAGGCTGACTGGCATTCACTTAAGAAAAAATAGGAAAGAAAAGGAAGAAAATTGAGATACATATAGAATCTATTTCCAGGAGTTTTGCTGCAAGGCAGAAAAGGAAAGAGTGGCTGGGGTAAGGGGAGATAATCAGTGAGAGAGCTCAAGGAATGAACTGTTTTAAAGATGGAGAAAGTTACATTTTATTAGGGTAATGAAAAGAAATGCTAAAGATTCTGAAAACAGAAGAAGAATTACTGTCTTTAAGTTAGAAGGGATGTGATTAGGAACAAGTGCAGAGTATTTACCTTAGAACCTGTAAATAGGGGAAGGCAGAGGTTTTAGATATACCCAGTGGGGCAAAACTAGGTTTACAGTTATTCATATGGAAAATGATATAATAATCAATAAATAATAATACAAAAATAAACTGTGTTTTGCATACACACAACTATAAATCTACTTTTGCCCCACCCTGTAAATATGAGTACATTTAATAGTAGGGACATGTGTTTGATCCATACCTTGATGAATAAATTTACTCTTGAACATAAAGAAAACAAATAGTTCACCTTCTACTTGAACCCACCAATACGTTAAATATTCATAATTTAAAATAATACATTCCATTTCAGAGAGTTCTAAAATATTACAATTTCTTCTCCATGATGTTGAGCCAATGGGTATAGAGTAAAACTCTAATGTCCTGGGTACATGTTTGCTGCAAAACAAGAAGCAGCCAGTTGCAGCAGGCAAGGAAGATAAGGCAAATATACTGATTCACTAAGCCAAGACTATCAGGAAGTATGCACATAGAAAAACATGAATGCATTCACATAGGGAGTATACTTGCAGTGAAAAAGGTAGTTTTAGCAGCTACCAGTACTAACAGACAAATTTAGCTAAAAGTAAATTTATCTGGAATTCTCATCTCATTCATTCTTTTTGATTTGAGTACTGAAAGAAATGCCTTGATACACAATCCAATGAGAAAGAAATCTCAGCCAAAATTGCATAGTATATAAAGCCTTGATATAGAGATTAAAGAACTTGTAATTTTAGTTTTATTTCTGCCAGTATCAAGCTATATAAGAATTCTTGCCAACTCTTCAGAAAATACTAACTTATCTTAAAATTAAATAAGTATCTGCTATGGTCAGGTGGTGGTAGGTGCTAAAGGTAAAAATTAGTTCAACAGTCTCTGTGTCCATGAAATATACAAACAATTGCAACAGAGTGTTATTTAAAACCGTAAGAAAAAAGTGCATAGCAAAAAACAGTATATGGTGACTATATCCAGGAAAAGTAAGTTAGGTCATGGTAGAGCAGGAGTCCCATGGAAAAGATTTTTAAATATGAAGATGTTGATAAAGGAGGAACATTTCACACAAGGAGCAAAAGTTACTTTACTTCACTTACACTTTCGCATCCATGTTGGTGGGCTGCATAAGGCTTTTCAAACTCTATTCATGGAGTCCTTTGCAGGCCATAGTACCCAGAAAGCCAGGGAGGAGAAAATCAATATGAGGAATGAAGGTTCTTAGCCTTTCACTTCAACTTCAAGTAGAGATACCTTTGGAAAAATATAAAAAGGAATTATATTAATTTAAAATACATTTATATATTTTTTGAAAAAAAATCACTGGATTAGATGATCTCTAAGGTCCCATAGATAAGGGATTTTCTATGAAAAAATTTCTAAATGCTATTGCATGCATTGGTACCATTTTGTTAATCGCCAGGAAGGAAAATGTCTGGGGAATGAAACAGAGTTGTCAATTTTGATGGGTAATAGTGAGAGAGAGAAGTGGTTGTCCACAAAGGGGTAAAAGCAATAAACAAAGGAACTGGATGAGGATAAAAGAATCTTCTGTAACACAAAGATGGAAAGTAAGTGAAAATATATCACAGACAAACTTTGCTTAAGACCAGATTTTGTCTCTGAAATGTTAATTAGAATATTCAGCTAAAACAAAAATGTATAATTATAAAATAGGAATACAAATAGGATATACTTATGTACATATTTTATATAAGCAACCATGATTTATACAGCCCTAATAGGAGAGAATGAAATATTTAAATCTGTGGCCCATGCCCTCTAAAAGATAAAAAATAAGGGAAATAATTGCTAGATACAGCTTACAAAACCCACACAGAACACAGTGATGACGTTATTTTTAGAATTTGTTTTATTTATTATTTAATCCAATTTGGAAATTCAAACCTGCTAAATGAACACTTCATATTCCCCTACACAGAAATTAAACTTCATTATAAATTGGTTTTCCGGGGGTCATAAATTGGTTTTTATGTACTTCTAAAAATCATTTACAATATAGCTCACTCTGTCTAAATTCACTGGCACTACTGTATTTTGCAGCTAGGCTAACTTTGTGACTTTGAAAAGTGTTCTTCACATTGCATTTTAGATGACATCAATTTCACTGTGCTCCAGAGGTGACTGAGAATCGTATTTTGTTGGTTAAAAATATTACAGTAAACAATTGTCCTCCATGCAATTTTAAAATAAGAATCAATCAAGTCTTGTGTGGTGATGTGCAAATTTTCAGTCAGTTTTAACCGGTTTGGCCCTTTCGAAGGTTAAGGTAGTTTAATGGTTGAAAGCACAGTGCGCAGTGAAGCTAGCTGCAAGAGTCAAAGGGTAGAGGATTAGGATTTCATTGCCTTTTAGCTATAGCCATGTCTGTTTTCTGTCCAAGTTGCCTCTTGCTGCCGCTTAACCCATGCTTTTAAGGACAAGAGGGGTTGAGGACTTGAGGGCCTCTGGCTTCATTTTAACAAGGCTTTGCTAGCACTTTTGTACATAATTTGTCATAAATGTCAGAGGTCACTGGATGTTCGAAACCTACAGCCAGCACATGGTCATTATGACAGCAGTTATGTTTTAAAGGCAAAGGATGTTTTGTCGTATTTACTTTAGTGTGTTAGTGTTATACCTCAGAGTGTATCTGAGAAGATTCTAGTTTAAATCAAATTATCCTTGTGGCTGACTCATTAAGAAGCAGTAACAAAAGAGGAACTAGTTTTCAAGAGATATTCTATGTGGTAATTCTGATAAAAAAATATTTTTCTCTTTATGTTTAAGCACTGATTATGGATTTCCTGAGTCTCCTTTCTGAGAAGAATTAATAAATTAAGAAGAAAACAAAATTAAGTAAAATCATAAATTATTAACTTGTTAATGTGAACTTATACATCTAGCCAGATCTTTAAAATCATATAAAATTATAAGAGCTATAGATAAGTATTTATACTACAGCTAAATATTATCTAACAAAAGCATCAGATAAAACAAAAATATTAGATTATATTCAACTATATGTCGAATTTTTGTTAATTTAAATTTTAATAATTTGTTCACTATTTTGCCCTGTTTTTACTTATGCCAATTTATACTAAATGATTTTGACAGGTCCTAAGAGCTAAAATGAAGAAGCAAGACTCAAATTCTACCATATTCCCATTAAACAACTCCAGAAGAATTAGTGAGATAAGTAGTTGTGTTAAATAAAGAGGTTCACCACTTGTCAGCACCTTCTTGTTCTTAAAATCATGAGTTTAGCCACAAGAAGTCTTGGAAATAAGACAGCTATTTTTATTAAAATTCATGATCGTGCTCTGGCTGGTGTGGCTCAATTGGTTGGGCATCACCCTACAGATAGAAAACATCAGGGTTCAATTCCCAGTCAGGGCACATGCCTAGGTTGCTGGTTTGGTCCCCTGTTGGGGCGTATATGAAAGGCAACCAATCAATGTTTGTCTCTCACATTGATGTTTCCTCACTCTCCTTTTCCCTCCTTTCTTCTCTCTCTAAAAGCAAGGGAAAAAAATGTCCTTGGATGAAGTTTTAAACAAATCATGATCATGAAGACAGAAGCATGCTTGAGACTGGTTGAAAGTAAAAAGAGAGACGCTGGTGCTGCCCTGATGGAAATGTACCGCTGAATGCCTGAACATTTGGAGCATACAGAGAATGTGAATGATGATCTCCTAATACAGGCAATAAATGATGTAGACCTGGGGGAAGATGCTGTTGGTAGCTGTGAGGCCTCCATCTATCCACGTATCTGTGGGAACAGCAACTCTATTAAAACTTCCTCATAGCTCAGTGGATTGAGCGCGGGCTGGGAACCAAAGTGTCCCAGGTTCGATTCCCAGCCAGGGTACGTTCCTGGGTTGCAGGCCATAACCCCTAGCAACCGCACATTGATGTTTCTCTCTCTCTCTCTCTCTCCCCCTTCCCTCCCTAAAAATAAAAAAAAATAAAAAAAATAAAAAAACTTCCTGAGAAGATAAAATTTCATACTAATGTTGCTGATAATTGTATCTCACAGATGACAAAAGGGACAAGAATTGTTACTCTGAGCTTCGTGTTGATCTGTAAGGAAAAATTCTTTAATGACCTGAATGTGGCATAAACCTGGAGAGAAATTAAGACATTGCTTAGCTGCATTAACTGGTTTAGTGCATAAGGTTTGGTTCTTTGCTGAAAACGTCCAGAGGTCAGCTCTCCAGGGTTGGTATAGCAATATCACAAATTAGTGCACATCCCAGTCTCCTCTGAACCTTTCATTCAGAGTGGAATATGTTGAGAGCGTGGATACAGAATCCAACTTTGCTACTTCCTCCTTGTTTAATGTTTGGCAAATTGTTGCATCTCTCTGCCTTCATGCCTATAGCTTTACATAGATTCATAATCACTAACTACAAATTACTTTAATGGAACTTATTAATTGTAAGCATGGATTATAATTTGTAGTAACTATTCAAAAGTAACAGTAGCTTACCTTACTTAAAGTAGTGCTTTTCATGTCCAGGCACTGTTCTTAACCCTTTACTTCTTAAATAAGGTATAGATTATAAAAGGCAGCATTATCTGAGACAATGTGGTTACATGATCCCTGATCTTAAGCACTATTCAGAGATGAGGAAGCTGAGATCTCAACCTCATATGAGTCTTACAAAACATGTATGTTAGTATATATAAAGTGTGAAGAAAAATTCCTGGCACATAGTAAATGCAATATATATTGCTGGTCATTATTATTGTTACAGAACACACAAGGGGGGGGGGGGCCTGGGACAATATACTATTATTAAAAGAAGGCCCCGGTCTGTTATGTCCGCCGCCCTAGAAAAGACATCTCTCAATGCCAGAGATTCGTGAAAAGGAAAGAAAATGTTTATTTAATGCTATACTAACTTAAAGTAGTGACCTAATGTCTTTATCAAAAAAAAAAAAATCCTAAAGTCCCTAAAAACACCCACAAACACACAGTCCTTCCTTCCTTCCCCCCTTTGACCAGTCCAGAGTACCGTATCTCGGGAAAGGAAATAGAAGTCCATGACTTAGGTAGTCTTCTGGTTCTTCCCAGTTAGAACTCCATCTCGACTGGGAGACCTCCCTGGATTCCCAGCACCCTCGGCTGAGTCACCAGGACCTCTGCTAAAACCAGGTGGTGGTTCCCCCTTCTAAAGCTGTGGGGGTCCCCACTCTGCCAGGCATGTGGTCCTCTCTCCCTCAGGGCTGCAGGAAAGGAGAGTCCCCACTCTGCCAAAACTGCATGGTTCTCTCCTCCAAGGCTGCCGCGTGGTTCTCCCTCTCTCAGGGCTGCAGGAGTCTCCACTCCGTCAAGGCCGCGTGGTTTCTCCCTCAATGGCTGCCGTGTCTGTGTTTAAATCCCCCGCGCCAATCTTCTTCTGCAGCCCCATTTCCGACTCCTCCTACACTTGGGCACACTTGCCCTCAATCTGCTGTCTTCTCCAGCTTTTCTGGTCGCCATCGTGGGTCTGGGCAGGTGTCACCCCATGTCATGGAGCCAATCTTCTCCCAGCTCCCACACAGGCGCTGTAACTCAGGGGACCTGCCTCCCAGGTCCCATCTTGGGGGGAAGGTCCCTTTCCATCCCCCTGGCCTTGAGCATGGCCATAGCTATTTAGCAAATCTAAGTGACCAGCCAAAGGCTATAGGTATGCTAAATGACCATGCCATGGATTAGCTGCAAAGCTGCCCTGCATGTTCTTGCTCTGTGTGCCCCTTCCCCCAACTCACACCTGTGGGGGAAGGGGTGAAGACACCTTAAAATCTCCTGGACACCTTGAGTTCTGGACCCCATTTCAAATGCCTATTTTGGGTCCCCCCCACTTGGCTGCACCCTGTAACATTATCACTACTGCTTTTCTGATGCACCCCTATTTAGCACAGTTGAAGATAGCTGCTAGAGTGTTGGGGACCATCCTGCCTGGTCTCAGGAAGCTGTAACCCCCCGTGACTTAGGCTGAGTGAAAGACTTCCAGACCAGGAGCCACTGAAGGAGACAAAACTTATTTTCCTGGCATGATTGGCAGTCAATGACGGGTAACAATTCTCTAAGAAAGAGAATGAATCTAAGACAGATGCAATCATGTGGGAATGCCCTGAGAGAAGGGGCTGTGGAAATAGAAGGGGTGATCAGACATCAACCTCTGGCCCCTTGGCTTTGCCAAAGCCTGAGTCTTTGCTCTTGGATGTGAGAAATCCAAGTCTCCTGGCTGCCTTTGTCTTCTCAGGCCTGCAGGGGTGAAACAGCCCAGGCCAGAAATGGTGGGCCCCTGGGGTGATCAGACCTGGGACATAGAATATGCAAGATCCTGTGAGATCTGTTTGCTGGAGGATGTTATTATCTTGGAATTTAAAAGCACAGGCAGGAAACTTTTGGAATCTGTAGCTCTTTCATATGTTAAAACCCCCAAACTTTGCCCAGAATCTCAGCAGGAGTTCTGTCACCACCTTTGTAAGTTGTTTACATCTTTTGATCTTTTCTGCCAGACTGTGAATCCACAAACTAAGTCTGTTTTCTCAATAAAAATCTGCTTGGGTATGGACACAGAGTGCTCCCCACGTGAGGAGTGGCCATGGTGCCCTCCAGGAGAGAGGGTGGCCAAGGCGCTCCCCTACATGAGGAGTGGCCCTTTTGTTCCTGTTCCCCCACAGGACCTGGTTGTCTCGGTGTATGTTTTTAGCATGTTTCGATGAGCATCTGCAGCCGAGATGGATACTGCTGGACGGTATCCTACACACTAGAGTTCCAATCATATTATCCGTATTAAAGCAGAGGATTGCGCCACCTACCTTTAAGGATACTTCCTATATATGCATAATCTCTATTTATATGCAACTGGCCAAAATTTAGGCCCATGAACATGCCTTCCTATGAGAAATGTTGATAAATATGGTCTTTATTCAGTATCCTTATAAAATTTGTGGTGTTTACCACTCAGGAAATAAAGGGAAACTACATATTAGGAGAACACAACTAACCATTGCTGCCATATGTCACCTAGGCATTCAAAAAGAGTAAAAGTAGGTCTATGAGATTCTTACAGAGACATGTACCAAGAAGAGAAAGTTGAAGATAAAGTTTTAAGGATAATACTGAAAACAGGAAAGTCCACTTGAGCTACGCTTGGTATAGAAAAATGAACAAAAAGGGAAATCCACTTGATTTGGGGCAGGGGAAAAACAGAGAATCACCCATCTCTTAGTCTTCATCTTCAACCTACACTGCGAAGATTCTTCATATTGAAATGTTAAACAAGTCTCCTTGAGACAGTTACCCCTGTATGCTGTGTCTTTTCTGCACTGTGCTTTGCACATACTACTTCTACTGTCTGGAATATCTTTCCTCTCTTCTTCACTCCTGAAACTGCTACATGACCTTCAAGAATTAGTTCAATCAACAATCCTAGAAAGCACAAAGAGAGCAGGAGAGCTTTAAGAAGACAAATCTGTCAAATATGGGGTGGGATATGGCCAACGAAGAGTAGCTGGATGGATCAGTCTCTGAATTTTCGTTCCAGATGCTAGATCTCCTCCTAAGGAAGGAGGCCAGGAAGAGATTAGCTCATGAGTAAATGCCAAAATAAGGACAAACAGGGAAACAAAGTCACATATCAAGTCTAATCATATGAAAACAGTGCTTAACTAAAAAAGCAATTTTATTTAATATAATCTTCAATAATGAAGTTAATACAAGCCATAGTGATTTTCACAAATGCCTCAAAAATGTCTTTGGTTATCTGAAGCTATTTTTCTTCCTAGTTGCCATCATTAGTTTCTTCAGCTATAAATGAACTTTCAGGGAAAGTTATGACAATTTAGTAAGATGAGGCATACAAAGCACTCAGTTTTGTCTTTGGCTTAAAGTATTTGAAACTATGTAGATGGGTTCAATACCATGCTGAAAATAAAAAGTTGTGATTAATCCAGTGTCCCAGTTCTCGAGAAATGGTTTTATGTCCACTTGGATAACTGGCACACCCATAGTTGAAATCACTGTGTTTCCTTTTACTCCATTCCCAACCCAGGCCCTCCTTCTGACCTCTTCGTCTCTGCCAGTATCTTCAACTTTTCTAGGTTACCCAGGTTCAAGTATTTAAAGACCTATTTGAATCTCTCTTCCTCATCATTGCATCCATTCACTTGTCAAGGTATGTAGATCCTAAATGCTCTGTGTCACTCACATCCATTCCCATTAACAAAGTTCAAGTCCTCATTTCTTCTCTCCTGGACTGTTTAAAACCATCCTAACTGCCCTTTCACCTTTTGTGCCTCCCTGCACTATTGCGTCCTCCAGAATTCTCCCCGCTGAATTTCAACTCATTTATTTTAACACATCATTTCAACCTGTCAGTATCATTCAAAATCCTAATTCTGTCATCTACAACTTATTATCCCTCCCTCACTATAGCCCCCACCCTTACTTTCTAAATCATTATCCAAATCATAGTATTTTAAAAATGTATGATAAGACCAAGCAAATAGTTCTATCAACACAATTAGTAATCATTTCCAAAGCTGATATCAGCTCAAACCAATTCAATTTTTAAAAATGTAGGTGTCTTTTTATCCTTAATGTGGTACAGTGTGGTAAAAGCATTTCACTGTCTTGTCAGGCATATAGCCTTGGTTATAAATTCCAGTTTTCCATGTAATAGTAATTTGGAAAGGAATTTTAAGTCCACTTGGCACAAAAAATTATAATATCATATCTAATATATAAAATTTAGTGTTAAAAATAAAATTAGCAAGAAAGACAATCTAGGTAAGTTTTCAGAATGTTTAATACATTTAGAGTGTTTAATAAATTTTTAAAAATAAGCATCATGCTACATCTGCAGAGATATAAAGATTAAAAAGCAGCTCTTGTTCTCAGGAACCTCACCCAAGGATATGTTTATTGATTTGAGAGAGAGAGAAAAGGAGGGGGTTAGAGAGAGACAGAAATATTGATTGATTACCTCTCATATGCACTTCAACTAGGGATCAAATCCACAACCTAGGTATGTGTCCTGAACAGGAACTGAGGAACTGAACTCACAATCTTTTGGTATATAGGATAATGTTCCAACAAATTGAGCAGCCCAGACAGGGCTGCATAAATATTTTTAAAATACTGAATGTCAGAAGTCTCAGTGAAATGCAATGGGGTTCAAAGTAGATATTACCTGTCCAGAGGATGGTACCTAGTTGATTGTTCTCAAAATTGATTTGGGGGCAATGGAGAATCAGCAAAAGTTTTTTAAAAGGGAGTTTACTTATTAAAGCTAGACTTTAATAAGGCTCAGCAGACAGCAACATACAGGTTATATTATAGGTTTAGGAGAGAAAGCCAGATAAACAGACATTAAAATGTTTTTTCTACCTTACTTGACTCCTATGATGCATTTGAAACCATTTACTGCTGCTTCATTCTTGATCTTACTTTCTCCTTTTTCTTCAAATTACCTCTCTCTAAAGATCTTCTCCAAAATCTTTGGTTAATTTTCAATCATATTCCTGATTTCTTTTTCTCTACTCCTGTCTTAACTATTGATGTTTCTTAAGTTCTATCATAATCAGCTTTCATATCATTCTATTATACTTTCTTTAAGTGTTTTTGATCTAAACTTAAGACCTCAAATTCTTCTTACAGAACTCTCTCTTGAGCTAGAGATTAATATCCACCTGGCTCCTAAACTTCCACAAGTGAATATTCAATCACATCTAACTAAAGTCAACTTAGTCATCATCTTTGAAATGAACTCTTATTCATTCATTCATTTATTCAGCAAATGATTTTTGAGATTATGCTATGGACCAAGTACTCTTATAGGCATTTGGCTTCACCAGTGAACATATATAGACATGAATCTTTGCAGAATGTACATGGAGTTCACCCTGACAATGGATTTTCAGTACTGTGATTTTAATCTTGACATTCCCCCTCCACCAACTGTTTCCAATCCTTCAGTTATGCTCTGATGCCTTCAGAATAAAATTCAAGCTTCTTAAAATAACATTTAAAAAACAAAAGTGACTGATTAGTGATCCAACCCATACTTACCTATTAGAGTCATTTTTGCCATAGTTTGAAATACATACTAGTGATAATGCATGCTGTGAGCAGTGCTCTTGCTCTCTTTCAGCCTTTGTTCTTGCTGCTTCCTGAATCTGGAAGTTTTCTCCTCTTCACCCATGCCCATGCAGCTAATGCATACCCATTCTGTGAAACTCAGTCAGAGTGCCAGCTCTTCCATGATCATTCTTCCATTTCCCTAGGACAGATTAAGTGACCTCTATATTCTCTCTATATTCCTATGAACATTTTATATGTTTCTATCATAGCACTTATTCAAATATATTATAAATATTTACTTTCTTATCTTAGTCCAAGTAATTTCTGAGCTAATGGGATATGGGAGCTTTGTTGTTATTCTCTGATTACCTGTGCCAGTTATAATATTAATGCTTCTTAGCTCCAATTCCATGTTTCTTTGCCCTGCTTTGTTTTTTTAAGAATTTATTTATTTATTTTTAGAGAGGGAAGGGAGGGAGATAGATAGAGAGAAACATCAATGTGCAGTTTGCTGGGGGTCATGGCCTGCAACCCAGGCATGTACCTTGACTGGGAATCGAACCTGTGATGCTTTGGTTCACAGCCTGTGCTCAATCCACTGAGCTACACCAGCCAGGGCTTCTTTGCCCTGCTTTGTAATACTGTACCTGAACCCTGTGAAAATTTCTCCCTTGCCAGCTGACTTTTCATGAGGCTTTGCTAGAAGAAGGACTGGAGGACTACATTTATTTAAATGGCCTTTTATAGGGACCAGCCCACCAACACCCTCCAGCAGTTTTCTTGGCTACTTGTCAAGCCTTTTGCAAGAACCAGATCCGTCCTAACTGAATCCTTCAGTAGATTTCTCAGTTCCTCAAGGGGACACTCCTAAGGATGAGGTATAATCTACTCTACCCTCAAGCATTTTTCTCAGCCCCCATGTGGGGATTCTAGGGGACATCTAGCCCCAGTTCTCACCTTAGCAAGTTTTTAAAGCACCACTTGGCTATGCCTTTCTGTGTCAGTCATGCTTTCTCCAATAAAGTAAAAATCTCTGCATTTGGGTGAGGGAGGGTGGTTTCCTTTTCTAATTTCTTACCTGGTTCCTTCTCATTTACTCTCCTTCAACCATAAGTATGCTTTTGCATTTATTTGTTCTTTAGCCTTAGTGTTTTTTAAATCCTTTTTGATGTTTAACAATTACTTATATTAAATTTTCCCTGTTCAAATTACTATATGGTTTCTGTCTCCTGGCCAGACTCTGACTGATATATTGCCTAGCACAGTGCTGGGCACATATTGAAAACCAAATAAATTGTTGTTGAATTGTTCAAATAATGATCAAGGTAAGAGGCTAAAGGTCTAAACTGCAGGAAGGGTAAGTGTAAGAATTACTGAGGATTCAAATTTTACTGAAGATGGCATCCAATTATATATGAGAGAAAAACAGAGTCCATGCTAACACTAAGATTTTCAGCTAAGAGACTATAGAAATAATGGTACTATTAACAAAAATAAACAACTATGCTCCAATCAAAAGACACAGGGTAGCTGAATGGATAAGAAAACATGATCCACAAATATGCTACCTACAAGAAACCCAGAATAGAACAAAAGGCCTACAAAGATTGAGAGTGAATGGATGGGAAAAATACTCCAAGCAAATGGACAGGGGAAAAAAGCCAGGGTACCAATACTTACACCAGACAAAATAGACTTCAAAACCCAGGCCATAAAAAGAGACACAGAAGGACACTTTATAATACTCAAGGGAAGAATACATCAAGAAGACATAAACACTGTAAACATGTTTACATGTATATGTGCCCAACATAGGAGCACCCAAATATATAAGGAAAATCTTGGAGGACTTCAAGAAAGATATAGACAGCACCACACTTACACTAGGGGATTTTAACATCCCACTGTCAAAAATGGATAGTTCTTCCAAATAAAATGTCAGTAGGTATATTGTGACACTGAATGATATGCTAGATCAAATGGACTTAACTGGCATATATAGAACCTTTCATCCCCAAGAAGCAAAATACACATTCTTTTCAAATGCACATGGAACATTTTCAAAAATAGACCACATGATAGGACACAAAACAACTCTCAACAAATTCAACAAAATTGAAATCATATCAAGCATTTTCTCAGACCACAAGGGCTTGAAACTATAAACCAAACTCAAAGAAAAAACTCAAAAAATTCAAATTCATGAAGATTGAATAGCATGCTATTAAACAGTGAATGGGTTAAGAATGAGATCAAGGAAGAAATCAAAAAGTTTCTGGAAACAAATCAAAATGAACACACAACTGTCTAAAACCTATGGGACACAGTGAAGGCAGTCCTGAGGGGGAAGTTCACAGCAATACAGACCTACTTACAAAAGACAGAAACATTTCAAATAAACAACCTAACCCTGCATCTACAAGAAGTGGAGGAACAACAACAAACAAAGCCCAGAGTAAGTAGACGGAAGGAAATAATCGAGATCAGAGCAGAATTAAATGACATGGAGACTAAAAGAACAATTCAGAGGATCAATAAATCCATGAGCTGGTTCTTTGAAAAGATAAACAAGATCAACAAGGCTTTAACCAGATTCATCAGGAAGAAAATAGAGAGGACCCAAACAAGTAAAATCAGAAATGAAAGAGAAAAAATTACAACTGATACCACAAAAAAACAAAGGATTTTAAGAAATTACTATGAACAACTATGTGTCAAGAAATTTGAAAACCTGGATGAATGGACAAATTTCTAGAAACATGCAGTCTTCCAAAACTGAATCAAGAAGAAGCAGAAGGCCTGAACAGAATGATAACAGCTGGTGAAACTGAAGCAGTAATCAAAAAATTCTCAGCATACAAACGCCCTGGACTGGATGGTTTCACAGGAGAATTTTATAAAACATTTAAAGAAAAGCTAACCCCTATCCTCAGACTATTCCAAAAAATCCAAGAAGAGGGAAGACTACCAAACTCTTTTTATGATGTCAGCATCATCCTATTCTCAAAACCAGATAAAGATACAACATGAAAACTTCAGGCCAATGTCACTGGTGAACACAGATGATAAAATCCTCAATAAAATATTGGCAAACTGCATCCAGCAACACATTAAAAAGATTATACACCATGATCAAGTGGGATTCACCCCAGGGATGCAAAGATGGTACAATATTCAAAAATCAATAAACATAATACATTATATAAACAAAAGGAAAGAAAAAAAACACATGATCATATCAATAGATGCAGAAAAAGCATTTGATAAAGTACAGCACCCATTTATGATAAAAACATTCAGTAAAGTGGGAGCTAGCATACCCCAACATAATAAAGGGCATATACGAGAAACCTACAGTTAACATCACACTCAATGGGCAAAAACTGAAAGCTTTCCCACTAAAATCAGGAAGAAAGCAATGGTGTCCACTTTCACCACTTCTGTTCAACATAGTGTTGGATTGTTGCCACAGCAATCAGACAAGAAAAAGAAATAAAGGCATCCAAATTGCAAAGGAGGAACTAAAACTGTTACTGTTTGTAGATGATATTTTAGTATACACAGAAAACTCTATAGACTCTACCAAAAAACTACTTGGCCTGATAAGTGGATTTGGCAAATGGCAGGACACAAAGTCAATATTGAGAAATCAAAGGCATTTTTGTATACCAAAAATGAAATATCAGAAACAGAAATTTTAAAAAAATATCATTTGTTATAGCAACAAGAAAAATAAAGGGCCTATGAATAAACCTACCCAAGGAGGTTAAAGATCTGTAGTCAAAAAACTACATAATAGTAAAGAAAAAAATTAAGGAAGACACAAATAAATGGAATTATATACCATGTTCGTGGAGTGGAAGAATTAACATCATCAAAATGTCCATACTACCCAAAGCAATGTATAGATTCAATGCAATCCCTATTAAAGTACCAATGATATTTCACAGATGTAGAACAAATAATTCAAAAATTTATATGGGACTATAAATGAGCCTGAATAGGCTCAGCAAATTTGAGAAAGAAGAATAAAGTAGGAGGGATCACAATACCTGACATCAAACTATACTATAAGGCCACTGTAATCAAAACAGTCTGGTACTGGCATAAGAGCAGACACACAGACCAATGGAACAGAATAGAGAGCCCAGAAATAAACCCAAGTCTCTATGGTCAATTAATATTCAACAAAGGGGGAAGAAACATAAAATGGAGTAAAAATAGCCTCTTCAACAAATGGTGCTAGGAGATCTAGACAGCTACATACAAAAAAATGAAACTTGACCAGCAACTTACACCATACACAAAAATAAATTCAAGATGGGTAAAAGGCTTCAATATAAGTTGTGATGCCATAAGAGTCATAGAGGAGAACATAGTCAGGAAAATATCAGTTATTCTACACAGCAATATTTTCATGGATATATCCCCTAGAGCAAGGGACATAAAGAAAAGAATAAACAAATAGGACTACATCAAAATAAAAGGCTTCTGTATGGCTAAAGGAAACATCATCAAAATGAAAAGGGTTCCAACAGTATGTAAAAACATGTTTGTCAATGATACCTCAGACAGGGGTTTGATCTCCAACGCACTTAAGGAACTCACACAGCTCCACATCGAGAAGACAAATGATCCAATTTAAAAATGGGCAAAGGACCTGTATAGACACTTCTCCAAAGAGGACAGACAAGAGGGCCCAGAGACATATGAAAGGATACTCAGCATCATTAGCCATCAGAGACATGCAAATTAAAATCACAATGAGATACCACCTCACATAAGTCAGAATGGCCATCAAAAACAAATCAACAAACAAGTGCTGGCAAGAATGTGGACAAAAGGGAACTCTAGTGCACTGTTGGTGAGAATGCAGACTGATACAGCCACTGTGGAAAACAGTATGGAATTACCTCAAAAACATAAAAATGGAACTGCCTTTGACCCAGTAATTTCACTGCAGGGAGTAAACCCTAAGAATCCTGAAATACCAATTCAAAATAACCTATGCACCCCGATGTTCACAGCAGCATTATTTACAATAGCCAAGTGCTGGAAAGAGCCTAAGTGCCCATCAGTAAATGAATGGAACAAAAAATAGTGGTACATTTACACAATGGAATACTACTCAGAAGAAACAAAGAAAGAAATCCTACCCTCTGAAACAGCATGGATGGAACTGGAGAGTATTACGCTAAGTGAAATAAGCCAGGTGGTGAAAGACAAATACCACATGATCTCACCTATAAGTGGAACCTTATCAACAACACAAGCATGCAAGCAAAATAGAACCAAAGACATTGAAATAAAGGACAAAGTGACAGTAACCTGAGAGGAGGGAGGAAGGTGATAGTGGGGAAAAGAAGTGGAAGGGTCTAGTCAAGGAACATGTATAAAAGATCCATGGACAAAGACAACATGGAGGAGGACTGAACATGGGAGGTGGGGTGTGGGTAGGGCAGGGGAGAGTGATGAGGGATGAATGGTGACAACTATAATTGAACAACACTAAAAAGAAGAACTTCTTTGTAGAAAAGGTATAATTTTTAATAATTTATCTTTTAATAATATGCTTATATATTGAACAAAAGACATTTTCTGGGTTGTGTGGAGTATGTATAGCATATTATTCAAGTTACTCTAATAGCTAAAGCTCAAAAATTTTTGAACTAAAAAATCTCAATGAATGGCTCAGTGAGACAGATGTTTAATCCTTGCTCACATAGCAGCTCAGTGCCTGTTTTGTCAGGGCATCTCTCACATGATGATATAGAGAACCAGGCTGCCTTTACTTCATGGCTCTACCTTGCCCTTCACAGTCTTCTGCAGGAGCTTTTGCATCTGGATGCACATGGGAAAACAGATGGGATTCAGAAGGAAAAGGAAACTGGTCTGAGGAATAACTAGCCATGTTCTAATACCTATGACATGTTCAGGTGAAAAAGAAAGTAAAAGAAGAGTCTATACTTCTTTGGCCTTATTAGATTAGATTAACTATCCAGATTTGTTTGTGGTGATCCTAAATGGTCTCGCTGTATTGTGAGGAATGTGAAGAATCAGCAAAAACTTCCTTTTGAAGCAATACAATTTTTTCTTGGCTTATCATTTGAGTTTAGTTATAAAATTAGTTAATTAGCTTGGCCTCAAAATAATGGCTCCATTCAGAGACATTCTGGTATATTACACATAACTTAGAAAATTTAGCCTCTCTAACTAAATGGGTACTACTGACAATGAATACTAGACATGTGAATGCTCACCTCATGAGCATCCATTATATTATTTCAAGAGAAAAGTTGACTCACAAAAATTTTACATCTGAAACAAAACAATAATAACAAGTCCATTAAAACTTTACAATGTCATGAATGAAATATATGGATTATTTTACTTAAATTTCATAACTGCCATGAGAAGTACAGTTTTAGTTAGCCCAAGACCATTGAAAATGTGCTTTTTTTCTCTAATGTTGGGAACAGATGGGAATTCAACTCTGTATTCCCCTTGAGCCCTTTTTCTTTCTCCACTGAAATCCTTGTGCCACCAGAATTTCTAGAGGCTGCTTGGGAGTTCCCATTTTGGGACAAATTGCAGGAAAAATTGCCATTATTCTTTCTGTTAAAAACATGCCCTTCATCTTAGAAAAGTTCAAAATTAATTTCTATAAAGAAAAATATAGTAAAAGTTCAATGCTGTATTAGTATCATAAATATGATGTTGTAATAGAAAGAGATCTGCTATTTTACAATATAAATAGAAATACCTATAAAGAATTTATATAACATCCCATTGAATTTGAGAGTAAATCTAAACTCTTTAATGGGAATATTCCTCTATAATTTAGCTCTTGAAACTGTTCTACTAACAAGTTGTAGAATATTTCAAGCTCTTTATTTTATGGATTCACCACATAGCTCTTCTTTCTTCCTAGAAAGCTCACTCTTTCAACTTTCTCCTACCTATTTCTCATCCTTCATTTCACTTCTGAAGGGAAATTTTCCTTGAGCACCTAATCTGGAGTAGATTCTCCCAATATTTTTTTCAAAACATTCTTTTAATTACTTAATGGTGTTTATCACAATTTATTCATTTTTGTGTGATTATTTATTTGATGTTAAAGCTTCTACTTTTAATTCCATCTTTGTTCATTCATTTAACAATTCTAGGTGAAGAAAGAGAGGAATAAGTCTCTACTTAGAGAGATCTGCAAAGTCAATTACTTTTAGCGTAATATGTTTGTTCAAGTTTGTTCCAGCTGTGTAGTGTTGTGTAACAAATTGTCTCATAACTAGTGGCTTAAAATAACAACCACTTTATTATACTGGATGGGGGTCAGGAATTTAAATGGGGGCTGGCTAGGTGATTCCTTTTTTTTCCATGCAGCATGGGGGCGGAAGTCACTGGGTGACATTCAGCTGATGGTTGGGCTGGTCATTAGAGTCCAAGATGGTTCTACTCATATGTGTAACACCTTTTGGGTATGAATGGAAAGCAGTGCTCAGCTAGGACTCTTGAGTGGATCCTCTTAATACGGACACCTCTGGCTAGTCAGACTTTTTAGATGGCAGCTCATGGCTCCAAGAACAAGTGTTCTCTTCTAGAAAATAAGAAAAAAGTGTTATGGCTTTTTATGAATGTCCTCGGGAGTCCTATAGTGTCATTTCCAGAATATTCTATTATTCATAGTAGTTGCATGCCCACTCAAATTGAAAGGGAGGGAAAATTAACCCTACTTCTCCATTGAGAAATGTTAAAAAATTTGCAACCATATATTACAACCTGAACAATTGTCACACTCTTTAATGCTGTGCTAATCAAATTTTGGACAAACATAAATCAGAAATCATAATCCTACTCTCAAGGGACATACAAGAATAATGAGGAATTACTCTATAACAGTTATAGTACAATAAAAATATATATGCATGCCATAGAATACACATGGTTACATAAATATTTGGAACAGGAGAGAAGGAACATCTCTTCCTCTCTTGCCTACCTGTCAAATCCTATTTATCTTTTAGGTTCCATATTAAATATCAATACCATTTATAATTTGAAGCCTTCCCCAAATCTACCATTCAGGACATATATACCCTTTTCTACACTCCTAGAATACAACGCAAGTGTATTTTTGCAAGTGTCTATAGGACATCACATCCATTCATAATTCCATGTTTATTCTGGTAGAATGTGTATGCCTAATAATCATGATACAATGTTTTGATGTGGTACAGAGTACATACTCAATACAATGGATATTAAATAATGAATACTTTGTAAAACATAAAATACAACAAATTAGATCCATAAGTTTTACATAGAAAATTCTAAAATTTTTGTGATCTAGGAAATAAAACTATAATAGCATTTCTGTGTGGAAATCTACTTCCATTTTCAAATTAACAAGTTGGAAACAAACATTTTGAACTCTATTATTGTTTAATTTGTATTTGATGTGTATTTCATCTAAAAAATTAGGAATTCTACATTTTCTTGCACAATCTTAGGGACTACTGGAAAAAATATGAACATTTTAGTCTCAAATAGTAGATTAGGGTAGAAATTCTAGAATCAGAATGTCCTCACTCAAATTTATGCTTTAACAATTGCCAACTTTATTTTTGACTTTTTAAAGTCTTAGTTTCCCCATCTTCAAACTGGGAGTTATACTAAGTATTCCATAGGGCTATTGTGAGTAATGATATTTATTATTCAGGTAAAACCCTTAAAGTGATAACTGCCACATAACATTTATCAAAAAATATTCCATGGTTCTTTATATTCCAGTCAGAAGAACTGGCATATTCACTGAGATTATGTTGAACTTCTGTCTTTCTATATTTTGAGTTTTTAGAGGTAAGTAAACTTCTTTCATGCAACTTGGTATTTCTAATATCATTGTAACAATAATCTAAATTGCAATTTGCATTTTAGTTTATGAATGGTTTCATGTATATTATTTATACCTTTTAAAGACGTTTTTAAAGGGTTAGAGGCTTTGACCCTCTATAACCTAGATCCAGATATAATACTGTCCATTCAAAAATAATAACCTGATAATATCTATTAAATAATTTCTAAGGTAAATTCTGGAGTTCTATGATTCTGGGAATTATTTATTTTTTAAATAGCATTTTATTGAAATAAAATGTACATAGTAAAATTAATATAAGTTTCTTCCAGCACTTGGCTATAATAAATTGTGCTGTTATGAACATTGGGGTGTATAGGTTCTTTTGTGCTGGTGTTTCCAGATCCTTGGGGTATAATACCAGCAGTGGAATCACTGGATCAAAAGGTAGTTCCATTTTTAGATTTTGGAGGAAATTCCATATTGTTTTCCACAGTTTCTGTACCAGTCTGCATTTCCACCAACAGTGTACTAGGGTTCCCTTTTCTCCACAGCCTCGCCATCACTTGTTTGGTGATTTATTAATGATAGCCATTCTGACTGGTATGAGTTGGTATCTCATTTTGGTCTCATTTGCATCTCTCTGATGGCTAGTGATGCTGAGCATTTTTTCATGTGTCTATGGGTCATCTGTATGTCTTCCTTGGAGCAGTGTCTATTCAGGTCCTTTGCCCATTTTTTAATTGGATTGTTAATCTTCCTGGAGTGGAGTCATGTGAGTTCTTTATATATTTTGGAGTTCAAACCCTTGTCCAAGGTATCATTGGTAAATATATTTTTCCATAGCGTTGATTCACTTTTTATTTTGCTGATGTTTTCTAAGTGAGTGGATCAAAATCTATGGTACATTTACACAATGGAATACTACACAGCAGAAAGAAAGAGCTACTAGCCTTCATGACCGCATGGATGAAACTGGAGAACATTATGCTAAGTGAAATAAGCAAGGTGGTGAAAGACAAATACCGCATGATCTCACCTATAAGTGGAACCTTATCAACAACACAAATAACTAACCAAATAGAACCATAGACATTGAAATAAAGAAAAAACTGACAGTAACCAGAGAGGAGCAGGTAGGGTGATAACAGGGAAAATAAGGGGAACAGTCAAGTCAAGGTACATGTATAAAGAACCCATAGAACAAGCCAAAGCAGGGAAGGATTGAGAGTGGCAGGTGGGGTGGGAGGGGGAGGGGAAAATGGTGGCCGGAAAATGGAGACAACTGTACTTATATAACAGTAAAAATTGAAAAAAGTTATAAAAATAAAAAATATGTACATGGTGAAATTAATTAATGTTTACAATTTGAACAAATATGACCAGAACCTATATAAGTACTGATAAAATTATAATTATTTAACATAAAATATTTATTTATATTATCACATCTCAAATATAAAATTATCTTTGTTTTGGCAATTTATATTTTAAAGTCATAGGTAAAAATAATTAAATTACAAAATGATGAGTACCTGCACCTTCAAAATTTTGCCTTACATGTTATTGAAGGTGTTTTGAGTCAGGAACAAGGATTTGTCTTAAAGGCCAATAATTAAAATTCTTTACAGTTTTATCATTTGTTGCCTCAGAAGAAAAAATTACCCTTTAATCAAATAAGCTATCATCTATATAATACAGATATGTTCATATAGCAATATACATGAAGTATATATATACTCTTTACTTGGATTTTCAGTATTTAAGTCATTTTATTAATGGTGTTTTCCTAGAGGATAATCACCAGTCATGATATTGAAAAAGTTAATGATGAAATATAAGTGACACTCAGAAATTATAATTGAGTCCCTCATGGACATTCAAGTTTTATTTCCCCTGCAGACATCTATCCAGAGAATATTCAGGATTATAAAACATAAATACCTTGATATTTAGTGAGGGGGGGAAACAAAACTATGTTTCCTTTTTTTCCCCCCTGGCCTGCACTTAGTTAACTTCCTTCTCCCATAGTGTGTAGATTCTGAAGATACCTCTTCAAACATGGCTTTCATTTTTTCCACAGATGAGCAAATAAATAAATTGTACTAAAAAAGAGAAAACATTCTGCATAGAAATTAAAACTTGAAAACAGGAATAAATTGTGTTTGAGTCTGCACCCTAACTGATGTTTGGGTTCTCTATAAAGTATATAAATTTTATAAAATAAACCATTTTTCTTCAGACTTAATTAAACAGCATGAAGTCCAGGCACAGTTTTCAGTCATGGATTTTAGAATGCATCTTACAGAAAGTGTTAGGGAAAGAGAGTGTATAGAAAATTGAGAAATGGTAGGTAAGTAGACTCTAATTAATTTTTTAAAAAAGAGCTCCAAATAACTCTAAATATTTAGGCTTGATAGTTTAAATGTGCTTACAGGGTGGCTATTAGCCTGTTTGAGAGATGGTCAGTTCATTCACGGCACAATGCAGGTCCCTCACAAGCACGGCTGTGAAGGGAAACAAAGAGTTGCGGCCGCCCCACCCTCACCCATTCTTCTCTACTGAACGCTCCTTGTTCACAAAGCCCCTTTCAATCTCCCCTTTATTCTGGATATTTACTTTTACTCATTTAGATCCCTTTTTGCTGTCTCATGCATTGCATATCCCAATCCTCCTACCAGCTGGACGCTACAAACCAGAAGCCTGCCGTTGAAGAAAACAAACCGCAGGCCAAAGATTCAATAATTTTGTACAAATGCTTTGTGAGTTTTCACTTTTTATAAAACAGCAACTAAATGTATCTGTATGCAACAAAAATAAAGTTCCTGGCAAGAAACATCTCTGTGGTAACAAAGGAAAGTTATAGTATAAGCATTTTGGAGGGTTTTTTTTCCCCCTTGACTTTGAAATAGCCCACCACCATGGGAAAATATCACTGACTGTGTAATATAAGAATGGCAGAATAAATTATCTATTGTATTCTAAAGTTGATGTGCTTGGTTTTGAGTTTGGTTTTATTTTTAGGCTATTTTTGTAACAGACATTTTTAAATCCTTGTATATGTGATAAATGTGTATATGATATTACTATATGAATTAATATATACAGTATTTCTCCATGACATGTCACTATTTATAAATAACTTTGCAAGAAGTTTTACCTGTAAGGGGGTGGTGTGTTTTTAAATTAAGGTCTCTTCTAAATTATTAACAAATAAAGTGAACAAAAATATCCAACAAATGTCTAATTTCAAAAAAATCATAATCAGGGCAAGGGGATATTTATAATGATATCATTATTTACAGTTTAGAAAGTCAATACTTGTGGAAGTTTATTAGACAATTCTCTAAGTCATTCGTGCAAAATGGAATAGATTCTATTAATTTTATCTTTTGAGCAGGAATTACATTATAATTTAAGATGTTTTAAATAATAAAACAAATACTAGTAAAACCTATGAGAGAAAACTTTATTTTAATTGAATTAAATTAATCAAGTGCATGTTATTATTACACCCAATGGAAAGTACTACTTTGCAATCACATTTTTATTAAAAATAATTTTAAGTCAGTTTTTATTTTTTAAATGAAATACATATCTCAAGCTTTATAGGAACCTATAGCACAGTGATCAAGATTTATAATAACATTGCATAACTATAATATTGTATTTTTTTCAATATCTTTAATGTCAGAGTTAAAATTATTTTTCATATCAAAGAAGAAAATGTTACTATTTCCCAACACCTCCACTTTTACTTTACAAATAAAACCACATTCAATTTATTATTTAAGCTTTTATTTTGAAATTATTAAAAACTCTGAAGTTTTTATCTCTTTAACCAGTAATGAAAAGAGCTATGTAAAATCATTTGAATATTTCACTCATTTTTAAAAACATGTTCCTCGTGCATGTGTTTTTAATTGGGATGATCCTGCTCTTCTAAACTCTCACATACTTTCATTAAAGCACATGTGCACGTAAGCAATGATGACCCTTTAGAGCAGTCATAAATTTTGTCGCTGGGAAATGAGAAGGCTTCACAGATGACTTAATTTGCTGTGGGAACCTGTGCTTCCTTCGAGTGTAACCTCTGCATTTGGCTGCCTGTGACCTTCGGCACCATCCACCTGCTGGAAGCCATGTTTGATTCTCTGCCCAGGGAAATGCCTGCTTGACAGCAGAATGGTATCATAGGACAGTGTGATGGAATTTTTCTTTCTCTGTCATCATTAAGGGGGTTCCCCCTATGGTGAGGGGAATGAAAAGTACGATTTAATGTTCTCTGGAGAGTGGCAGGGGGAAAAAAGGCTCAAGCTTCACATGCTGCTTTTGGAGTGGGTCATTTCAGTCCTTGTGGCGAATGGGATGTCCCAGTGGAATTTGCCATAGACTGGTTTGAAAAGAAAGGGATTAAGACCCTTTTCAGAATGGAAATGTAACAAAAGGACCACTTTTATGATGTAGCAGCATAAAATAAGGGGCTCTATTGTGCAACTGATTGCTAAAGACCTTTGAATTGGGTAGCCTCGCCTAGTAGGCCCTGTTCCCTGAGGGTTTAGGGGCTTGTACAGAATGATACGTCTACACTAAAAGCAGAGTTCTGCTCTCATTTAGGAGCAAGTAAAAGATTATCAGTTTGTTCCTACATGATTTTTTTCCCACACCTACCGAAAAGTGGCCTGTAGGGAGATTATACTCTAGTGAAAGTTGCTGCTAATTAAAACAAGTAATTAGTGTTCCTCCAGGCTTTGCGGTTTCACTCACTTTTGCCCGCCAGACAGCATTAGTTTAAAAGCAATCCAATTTCTAGCAATAACAGACTGTAAAAAAGTCATTTAACAAGTATATAAGTGTAAGGTTACAGTTCAGGCGTTGATTTATCTCTTCTGGGCTATTTAAAAATACTGTAGCAAAGTTGGAAAGAATGAAAGTTAAATAGCTTTTTAAAAAAAATTAACAGTAAAAATGTAAAAGGACCACAGCCTCAGTTCATTTACAAAAAAAAAAAAAAAGACCAGCAGAAACTGGAAGCATATGAGATTCACTAAATTGCATTAGGAAACCAAAATTAGATTTAATGCTGTTTTCTCATAGAACCCTCACTTAGCATTTTGTAAACACATCATTTCATTAACTCCTTTTGTTTCTTCTCCTGCCTTTGCTGAAACAAGGACTTTTTATTGACTGATTCTCATTGAAATGAATTTGAACAGTGAAGTTTAACATAACACTTTATTACCTCCTTTTTAATTTTTTTCACAATTTCAAAATGACTACCAGGGCTCTAGTTTGCATATCTGGTAGGATGATTTAGTTAAACTAAAGAGATCTTATGAGAGATGAAAATATTTTATTATAAAGAGATAAAACAAATAAAAAAAAACATACCTATACTGTATTACACCCTGTTAAATTTTTTGTCTAATTGCTCAGTTTTTGTAATTTGACATTCTTCTATAATTGCTGCATTTGCTGCTTAAAATAATCTATTTCTGAGGTTGATATCATCAAAGACATATTGCTAATGTGCAGCAGTTCAATATGGCTCATCATTAAATTCAGCTATAAGTCAACTTTCCCCTTACCAAATAAATACAATAATTTATTGTATAATTTTAATATTTTGGGGTTCCCCAATGCTATATTTTTTAAAAGAAGATGCCAATTATTCCTCTGCAAGATGCAAAACTTTTGTATGCTGTGAATTTTGTATAGAGCCAATTGTATAAATAATGTTCCATTTGTGAAAAGACATTTATTATAAACAGTTAATACCACAAAATGTCAGCTATTAATGCATATTCAACTAGTGGATTATGAATTTAGTCATATTCTTTAATGGATTACAATTAATGAAGTATTAAGTAGCCTGATTTAATCATTTCAGGTTAAAATAAGACCGTAGACTTATTATATTTTAATATCAATTTGGAATACAAAAATGTCTTTTATAAAATTTAGTGTCTCGCTTGAATTAATAAAAATTTTCACCATGTAACTTGTGAACTCTAAGCCATAATTTAGAGTTTCAATATATTCATTTTCTTTCCTAGAATTTATTTTGATTGCTTAAAGTGTAAGAGTTTTGGACATCACGCTTAAAAAAAGAAATTTTGCATATAACATAGGGCCAGTAAATACTTTATCTGAATTTCAGATGAGTTTTTTAATAAAGTTTTGAGAATTCAAAATACATTTAGCTATAATTTGTTTTAATTTTTTTCTAAGAAAGGATCTGTGAAATAATAAATGCTATATTCATTGCTAAGTAGATTAATCATCTAGATCATTTTTTCCAGTAGAAACTCTTGTCTTTAGAAATTCTAAAATCAATTCATAATTTTTGCAGAAAGTTTACTGTGGTATATTGAAAATGTTTCTGCCATAGCTTTTTCTCCTGATAATGAGAAATATGATCAACTGTCTTTTTAAGATGTATTTTTTTAATGGTAGAAAGCCTTCTTTCAAAATTAGCCTCTGATAGTAATTGATTTTTTAATTGAATTTAAGCTTCATCTATCAAGTATCTATTTGAGCTCAGAATTTGCTTTATATTTCAGGGCTGATAAGCTGGAGAATGTGTCTGCGGCAGCACAGACCTAAGGCACCAGAGGGCAGACTGTGCAGACCTGAGGACTCCTTGTGAATCATGATGGAACCATAAGGGACACCATAAGAGCTCTTATTTTATGTATTAAGCCTCATTTGCACAACAATTTTATTATAATACAAGGATAATCTTTAGAAGTAATTTTAAAACAGCAAATGTATAAATGATGAATCTTTAGTAAAAGAATACAATTTTTCTATGTCAAATGTCTTTTGTAACATATTTCAAAGGTCATTTGATTTTGTTTTAAAGATAATTTGACCTTACAATTTACCCATTTCATAAACGCATGTCTCAGATATAATTGTTTTCATTTGGAGTTAAAGTTTTTTAAAAAGGAACAGCTAAATAGCCCTTTTTGATTTGTTTTACTGTTTTGCATTGCTTTTATCTAACCAGAGGAAACTTTAAATACATGATGATTAGTATTAAAATTGATACCTCAAAGAGCTCAATATCAACTTTGTAAAAAGTTATATATTGAAAATGATGGTGACTCCAAGCCCTTTTTACATTTTTTATATATTCCTTACAACACAGCTGTTTACTCCCAGTTAGACCATGCAGTCTTTGAGGGCAGGAATGATATTATATTTTTATAAAGTAATATTTATAAATAAGTGCTTATTGAATTTAATATAATTAAATTTATTTTATATTTTATCAATATATTATTAAATACATAGTGTAAATAATTTTATTGTAAAATAATCAAGGGGTTTCTAACAAAGATAAAATATATAAAAGATTATGTAGTCTGCCCTGGCTGGCATAGCTCAGTGGATTGAGCGCGGGCTGCAAACCAAAGTGTCACAGGTTCGATTCCCAGCCAGGGTACATGCCTGGGTTGCAGGCTATAACCCCCAGCAACCGTACATTGATGTTTCTCTCTCTCTCTCTATCTCCCTCCCTTCCCTCTCTAAAAATAAATAAATAAAATCTTAAAAAAAAAAGATTATGTAGTCTATGAAGCGTGTTATTTAAAGGAGACCAGTGTTGGAAACACTGGTACAAGGGAAAAATACATTCTCTACAGAGCATTGATCTGAAAATGTCAAGTTAGCACTATGAGAAGCTGCAATGCACCAGGCCTCGGGACAAGCATTTTACATATATTATCTCATTTATTATAAGAATTTTGGAGATGACTAAGGAGCTTACACAATTGAAATAATTTTCCCCACAAAGGTAAGGTAAAGGGGATTTATTTTAAAAATCGGTGCTTCTGTTGGAAACCATTTTTGGAGTAACTGCTATGTGCCAGTCACTGTGTCAAGCGCATTGTGGACATCTGAGAACCACATGCCTGAGCTACCTGTTACCTGGAAACATATGTTCTCATAAGTATACATGTAGACACATATACAAATGAATATACAGTATAATATTAGCTTGTAATAAATATTATAAATGAAATGATAGTTTTAAAATCAATAAACAAATTTGTCTCCAAGGTTATGCTAATTTTTCCATATTATTTTGGCTTTTTGAACCTAACTGAAGACCTTTGCCTTCATTTCTAACATATTTAATCCTATAAACTTCAGTCAGTTTCCCCAGATTTTAACTTCTTTTTGATTCTTGATAATTTTATTCTCTGAGAAGCCCAAAGCCACTCAGACCATACCACTAATGCTACTCAGAACCAAGGCCAATTGCATTCAACTTTTCCAGATTCATTTTACTCTTCAAAAAGTTAAACTGCCACTACCACCCTCACCCTAAAGAGTATTGACTTTTAGTCCCAGCTGGTTCCACTGACCTTTGTTCCGTGCTGTTTTGATTTGCTCCCTTCTCTCTGCTGCTACTTGTTTGATCCTGTATCTTTTTTTAAAGATTTTATTTATTTATTTTTAGAGAGAGGGGAAGGGAGAGAGAAAAACATCAATGTGTGGTTGCATCTCATGTGGCCCCTACTGGGGACCTGGCCGGCAACCCAGGCATGTGCCCTGACTGGGAGTCGAATTGGCGACCCTCTGGTTCGCAGCCCATGCTCAGTCCACTGAGCTACACCAGCCAGGCTGATCCTGTATCTTTTACCAAGGAACCATTTTTGTGTTTCTTCATCTTCAGGGTAGTAGCTAACACTCATTAAATGTCTTTTATATACCACCTTCTAGTCTAAAAACTGAAGTTTACAGGATTAAATGTGTTAGAAATGAATGTAAAGGTCTGCAGTTAGGTTCAAAAACCCAAAATAATATGGAAAAATTAGCATAACCTTGGAGACAAATTTGTTTATTGATTATTTAAAACTATCATTATTTTATTTATAATACTACAAGCTAATATTATACTGTATATTCATTTGTATATGTAATTCTCTAACTTCCTTATAATGCATTGCTATTATCACTATTTCACAAATTAGGAAAATGAGCTATAGAAAGGTCATGTGTCCAAGATACATATATTAGTAAGTGACAAAGCCAGGATTTGGAAGAAGGCAGTTCAGTTACTTTACTGTTATTTCATATTTCAGAGTCTTTTATGACACTGGCATCATCTTCTGTTCTAAAATGAATAGCCATGGAATCAAGCCTCTTCTCTCTCAAGATTTTTTCTTTTTTTTTTATTGTTTTTCTATTTTTCCCATTAATCTCCCCTGTCCTACCCACCCCCGCCTCCCATATTCGGTCCTCTTCAGCCCCTCCCACTGTCCTTTTCCATGGGTTCTTTATACATGTTCCTTGACTTGACCCTTCCCCTTCTTTTCCCCATTCCCCCTCTCTCCTCCCCTCTGGTCACTGTCAGTTTGTTCTTTACATCCATGTCTCTGGTTCTGTTTTGCTCACTTGTTTGTTTTGTTGATTAGGTTCCATTTATGTGAGATCATATGGTATTTGTCTTTCATTGACTGACTTATTTCACTTAGCATAATGCTCTTCAGTTCCATTCATGCTGTCTCTCAACATTTTTGGAATGTGTTTCTCTAAAGACTAGTTTTAATTAGGATCACATCCTTTTCCAAAGCTGTTATAAATTTTAAGTTAATAATATCACACATCCTCCTAGGTTTTTAAACACCACTTCTCTAAACCATGTTTCAGTAGAAGGGAGAATGGAAGAACAGAAAGGGTATTGGCTGTGCAGTCAGCCAGAGTTACACTCAAATCTAGCTTTGCTATTTACAAGCTGTGTTACTTTGGCAATTTACTTAATTTTTCCCTTAGGCTTGTTATTTTTCTTCTCATTGAGAATAATATCTGTCTTGGGGGGTTGTTGTGGGAATCAACTTCATACAAGTAATACGGTTTGGCACATGCTTTGCACTTGATAATTTTAACTCTTATTTGGATTAAGATTAAACTGGGAATTCATTTTATTGTATCTTAAAAGTTTAAGAGAATTTTTTCCAAAAGTTGAGTCAAGTTATATCAGATGATGTTTTTAGCTTCCTGACATATCTGCATAGAGCTGGCCGTATATTCGTTGATCATTCATTCACTCATTTCTTCAGCTAGCAAGACAATATTAAAGCACTTATAATGAAAAGATTATACCAGGCTGCACATTAAACAGCAGGATTTGAGTGGTATGTGAGAGATGGCTTTTACAATCAAGAAGTTCACATTTATGTGATGTGATAAGAGGTATGAAAGAAATAAGAAAAGGATCTAAGCTTATGTTAAAATCTGTATTTTAACTGCATTATCCACATTTTCTCTTTTACGGTGGTCTATACTGAACAGTTCCTCTCATTTTAGTTTTATCTGTAAAGTTAAGAAGTTTATCTAAGCATTCTAAGATCTATTTCAACTCTGAAATTCTATGTCTCTATAATTATATAGTGGTTGGGCCTCTTTCTTTCAATTTCTACTTAAATGGCATTGGCCATATTTCCAGGCTAAGGTTTATAGAATTTACTGGAAGTGGAATGAATAATTTGTAAGAGTATCATACTTTACTCCTTCTATTAGGTCAGATTTGTACAGATGTATGCATAATGTTATGTGTTAAGTCCTGTCCAATTTACCTGATAAATTTCTGAGGGTCTAAGTTTCTAACAGATCATCTGTTCTCTTTCCTAAGGATTTCTGGGGACATTCAATATCCCATTTACTTCTTCTTCATTACCCCCATTGCTTCTCAAAGTAACTCACAGTATTTTCTGAGCATTTCCCCTATCTTTCTCAAATCTTATTAAAGTAATAATAATTTCTGCTACAAATTATGTTGGCCTGAATAAGACTGGAGAATAACCAAAAGTAGAATAAGCACATACTTGTAATGTGGGAAGGAGCATCCAATATAAAATTACAAACACATTGGAACTTCAAAGAGGATACCCTTGGATTGAAACTAGAAAAAGTTAAGGAAGAAGAATTTGACATACTGTTGTCTATACAGAATAATATTTGCATGTAAAAGGCAGAGCCTCAGTGACTAGCCACCACAGTCCAACAAATACATAACATACAGAGGCTTCAAGTACTGACCTTCTTTAGTGTTCTCTAACTGACTTACTCTGTTATTCTTTTCTTCTATCACATTTTTACCACATTTTTGGCTTATCATCTGCCTTTTATTCTAGTATGTAAAGTTCTTGAGGAAACAACATTTCAATTACTACTGTGGTATCAGAGTGTTCCTTAAATACTCACTGAATGAATGGCATGAAGTAGATATGACACTGAAAATATGAGATTAAAATGCTTGAGTAGGTATCATATAGTATTATTTGGAGAGATACTTTTTAAGGAGATTTAATTTTGACATTCTAGAGCCAACTGGTTTTATAATTATTATATAATTTTAGAATTGAAGTCAAGAGCCATAATTTCCATTGTGTGGCTCCAATTTGGAAAATGTCATTTAACCATGAAAATGTGTTAACTATCATGGAAAATGTATTGCTGTATCCACAAAATAATAAGTAATCTATAGAATAAAAACTGAGAAACTAAAGTTTTCTTTCCTTCTAATCTTTTCTTCAATAATCTAATTTATGAAACAATTTTCTATTGAGAGCCTACTAAGTGTCAGGCACTAAGAACACAGTACTCTAGAAAACAAGGGTGTAACTGCTGCTCTTGAGTATTTTCTGGTTAAATAGAATGAGAAAATCTACAGGTGAGACAGAGTTTGGAAAAGGCAAATATCTAAATAAAACACAGAATTAGGATCCGAAGAGAGTAAGGAAGAAAAGAGCAAGGAAGGAAAGGGGTGTCAAAGTAGGCCTGCAAATGGAGCCAATTAATGAACTGAGCTCTAAAAAAATAAATAGAAGTTGTACAGGATGATCAAGATTATCAAATTCCAACATGCCCACAATAACTTGTTTACTACATGGATTAGCAAATTCCACTAACTGAAGTTGATTCAAAGCAATTTGATTCATGTTTAGTGAATTTGTTCTCATACTAAAGAATAACTTGTAATTTATATGTTTGTCTTAAATGAAAATGCTAACAAGTTTCCTGTTAGTTACTTAGTTGGTGATTTTCAGTATCACAGGAAGAACAATAAACCACAAGCTAAAGCCACTGTATCCTATAAGTAAACATCCCTCTCTCTGTTTCCTCAATGACTTCAAACTCTGAAGGTGTCATCTGTACACCTTCTTACCATGAATCTTAAGAAATGTAACAAGAACATTTTCTACACCCATCATTTAACTTTCTTATCTCCAAATATTTACTCCTTAACCATCAACAAAACAAAAAGACAGCCTGTTGAATGGGGGAAGATATTTGCAAATAATATATCAATAAGGGGTTAATACCTAAAATTTATAAAGAACTCATATAATTAATCATCAAAAAACCCCCACAAACAATCCAATTAAAAAATGGGCAGATGACCTGAATACACACTTCTACAAGTAGGACATACAAATATCCAGTAGAGTTATGAAAAAATGCTCATCATCACTAACCATCAGAGAAAAGCAAATTAAAACCACCATGAGATATCACCATATACCTTTCAGAATGACTATATCAATAAATCAACAAACAACAAGTGCTGACTAGGATACAGAGAAAAGGAAATCCTTATGCCCTGTTGGTGGAAATGCAGATTGGTGCAGCCAGGGAGATTAAGGGGTGGAGGGATTGAGTAAAAAGGAAAAAGGATTCATGGACATGGACAACAGTGTGGTGACTGCCAAGCAGAAATGGGTAGAAGGGGACTAAATGGTAATGGAAAAAATACAATAAAGATTAAATTAAAAAACTGTATGAGGTTCCTTAAATATTAAAAATGTAGTTGCCTTATGAACCAGTGATTCCATATCTGAGAACATATCTGAAGAAATCCAAACCACACATCCAAAAGAGTATGCACCCATATGTTCATTGCAGCATTGTTTATAATAGCTAAGATATGGAACAACCCAAGTGTCCATCAATAGTCAAGTGGATAAAAAATGTGGTGGTACATATCAGGTCTATCCAGAAGGTATCCAGCCACGTAATATGAAAAATGGAGACTTTTCCTGAAGAAGATAAAGAAACAAGAAATATTGTACATAGTACAATGATGCCTCAGTCTTCTTCAAAGTAGGTACCTTAGGTTCTCACACAGTTTTCCCAATGCCATCATATGTCCTGTGGTATTTCCCTGAACCTCATCAATGGTCTGAAATCTCTTCCATTTCAAAGGTGACTTTAGTTTGGGGAAAAGGCCAGAAGTCACAGGGTGCCAAATCTGGGCTGTAGCGGGGCTGAGTCAGCTGTGTGATTTGATGTTTCACCAAAAACTCTGCACCAGATGTGATACATGAGCAGGCACATTGTCATGATGGAGCTGCCAATCACCAGTTGCCCATAGCTGCAGCTGTTTCACTGTATGGCTTTTCTCAGTCAATGAAGAACACTGAGGTAGTAATCCTTATTAATTGTTTGCCCTGGAAGGACATAGTCGTGATGGACAGCACCTTCCCAATCAAAAAATACAGTTAACATGGTCTTGATCTTGCTGTGACTTTGCCATGCCCTCTTTAAGCATGGAGAACCAGGCAACTTCCACTGGGATGACTGGACCTTTGTTTTCAGATCATAGCCATAGATCCATGATTCATCTCTGGTTATGACCTACTTGGGGAAATCTGGTTCATTGGTAGTGGTTTGAATCAAGTCATTAGTAACTACAGCATGATGTTCCTTCTGCTCTGGTAGCAGAAGCTGCAGAACAAATTTTGCCATGACACATTTCATGCCAAGATCCTGTGTCAAAATCTCAGAGTAGGTTTGGAAATCCCCAGATCATCTTCTAGTTCTCGCACTGTCAGTCACCAATCTTTGAATAGGCACGTTGTCATGATTAAACTGCCAATAACCAGTTGCCCATAGCTGTGGCCCTCTGACTCATCTGAAAAGTTTCCATGGAGGAATATTCAGATTTAGTGCAAAATCTGATACTGATTCATTGCTCTATTCATTGTCATTTTGAATGTGACAGCCACACAGTACACATGCTCACTCAATAGTGTCTACCAGTCCCACTGACTAGGTCATTTACCATTGTTCATGCAAGCACATTCCAGTCCACTCTCCTTAGCTGCCAGGTTACATCAATGTTGAGCAAAGTGTTCTTGTTATATTAACAATGGCTGGACTTTTTCTGGACAGACCTAGTGTACACAATAGAATATTACTCAGCCATAAAAATAGAAAGAAATCTTACCATTCATGACAGCATATAGGCACCAAGAGGGCATTATGCTAAATGAAATAAGTGAGTCAGAGGAAGACACATACTATATGATTTCACTTATATATGGAATCCAAAGAGCAAAATAAATGAACAAATGAAATAGAAACAGATTCATAGATACAGAGAACACACTGATGGTTGCCAAAGGGTAGAGGAGGTTGGGGTAATGGATGAAAAGGTGAAGGGATTAAGAACTACATATTGGTAGTTACAAAATAGTCCCAGGGATGTAAAGTACAGCATAGAGACTATACTCAATAATAATGTAATAACTATGTACAGTGTCAGGTGGGTGCTAGAAATATTGGAGGAATCATTTTGTAAAATATATGCTTGTCTAACAACTATGTTGTCTACCTGAAACAAATAGAAAATAATACTGAATATAACTGTAATTGAAAAATGAAATTTTAAAAATTATATACTTACTCCTTGAATAACTCACACCTACTGAACTAAACTTCCCCAAAATGTTTCCTTCTTCCTATTTCTGTGAAAACACTCTCAACTTTAGGTCATGACTGAAGCTCACTTGGTGAAAAGAGCAGTTCAGTTAAAACCCAAAGATCAAGATCCAGTGTTTTGTTCACTATTGTGTGGCTTCATATTAAGCATGCAACTTATTTTTCTAAGTTTTCCTGGAGCTAAGAATTGGCAAATGACGAAAGTATATGAGATCATCTCTATGGTCCCTTATGGTTCTTACATTTTATAATCCTGTTATAAATCAGTCCAAATTACAAAGTTCCTCAGGGTTCTGCATACTTAAATTTATTCTTTGCTTTTATTTTGTTGTCCTTATTTTTCTGTTTGTTTTTATATAACCACTTTGATGGATAGAACCCCTTCATCTGCCCTTTGCAAAACTTCATAATCTTTCGCAATTAAATTAGTCAAGCTGACATAACTCATGGTCTCCTTCAGACTAGAAATTTTGTTGTGAAAATTGTACAATGAGAAACTTGAGCTATAAAAATTTCATTAAATTCAATTTTCCTGTTATGTATGTCATTTTATTTATTTTTGAATTTTACTGATGGTTTGAAGTTTGCCTGAACCAATGGTGTCTAGCGCCATCTAAAAAAAAAGGTAGTATTTATATTTGTTCTGGCCTCACTTCAAGCTGTGTTTCTTTAATGCAACCTAGCATGAGACATGTGATTTGAAGGATGCTCCTGTCAAACAACTACTCAGAAAGAGGGGTGTGTGATTTCGGTCTAGTTCAGAGCAAAGAGTTTTCCACATGGAAAACCCCTCTGCACAGTGGAAATGATTATCCTATGTGCTGCCAGTCTTACCTAAGAAGTTCAAAACTGAGTGGACCCGGGCCATATTAGTCCTTTAAGCCTTCAAAGGAGATCCTGCTAAATAAAGATAGGCCCTAGTCTCCTGGTCCCATCAGTTCATAAATGATGGTTTTTTAAATGAGAGCTTTAAATCAACTTTAAAAGAAAGCACTAAAATGGGATTTCATAAAACACAGAACCAGGAAAATTGAAAATGGGAAAAACTTAAAGTAATATAAAATTGTAGAGTTTGAAGACATTATTCTTCTACTGCTACATTGAGTAATCTAATTTTAAATGACCCAGTAAAGAGAAAAACAGTGATAACAAAGTAAAAAATATTTTCAAAAAATGGTTTACTTTACTTTAGAAAATATTTTGAGGTTTTTATTAGACTAAAGTAGGATAATTCAGTTTCTACACCATAACAAAATGTAAGTTTGGTTCTTACAACATGTGAGTTCATATAATTGCTTGGTCCTTGATACATGCTTAGTGATAATGATGATTATATGGGTAATTTTGATCAAGAAGTAATATGAAAACAGAACAATTTAAAAGGAAGTTTCTCCCTTGGGTTTAAGAGGTCATCCTTATTTATCATAATTTAAAAAATCTTGGTCATTAAGAAATATGTGTTAACTTGTGGTATGAATTATATTAGCAACTCATGCTTTTAAAATCACTGATATTAAGAAAACTATTGGTTGGGGTTTTGAATTATTCCTGGAATTCAGAGAATCAAAGCTGAGTTAGTTTAATGTAGTAATATAATTCCAACCTAAATTTTAAATGAATATATGTATTAGTCAAAGTCAATATTTTTTGAAACAAACTTTGAAGCAATCAATTAAATAGCAAATTCTTTTTGCCTTCTTTAAAGAGCTTGGTGCAAGTTTTCTGGAATTTTTTTTAGTTTAAAATTATATAACATAATTAAAATTAAGCTTTCTCGATTTTAATCTGATGAACAACTGTGCAGTTTTAGACTCTCAGCACTATTTCAGCTTTTTGCTTTACTTTTTTCCTTTTTTGGCTTGAACTTTTTTCTTTGTTTTACTTTCAACTATGTCACTGAAGCTTTAACACTAACTTTAATGAAGTGGCTGAACTTTTAACCTTTGAGCCCAACACACTTTAAAACTATCACCAATATCTATTGCACTTTTTCTGTAGTTCTTTATCAAACATAGTAAGCATAAGTCTTTTGGTGTGGGGGACCTTATTCACCTGGGCTCTTTGTAGCAGCAAATAGTAAGGATTTTAATTATTTTACTGGTGTTACTCAAGATTCTCAGAGGGAAAAAAAAATGCTGGAACCTTGAACCTCTTACCCTCCCCAATCCTGCTTCTTCATTGGCAATTGGACCTCATATAAAGAGGTCCTGAGCATCAGCTTTCAATGAAAAGTCATTTATTCATAACCTGGCTTCAAATTTCCTAACAGAAGAGACTGTTTTTTTACCAGCCTGTGTTCATTTCCAAATGTTTCCTATCTATTCAGCCACTCAGTCCACTTGCAAGGCAGCACAGGCAGCATTTCTTCGAATTCCTCCCATAGACAAAGGGTTGTGATACTTTCAGGGTGATGAAAGGGAAAAAGTACTTTTTAAAGTGTAGAATTTTTACTTACCCTTTTTTCTTTGTGCCATTAAACACTTATAACTGTCACTTCAAGCTATGTCTTTTTATGGGGAGCCCCAGACCGGGCAGATCTCTGTCTTATTTGTTTGAGGAATAATTTGATGAGCAGTGAACACTAGAGGGGGAGCTTACCCGTTCTGGAGAGAGAAAGCCTCAGACCCTTTGGGAGAGGATCAGAGCCACACTGACTTAAATAAGTCAAGCTAAGATTTGGTCAGCCATGGTTCAGAAGTCAAAAGGTCAAGAGTGGTAGGTAGCCAATTTATTGTCATTTTCCAAAAAGGCAGGGAAGCAAAAGTGGAATTGAGAAGTTTAGAAGCTGTTCATGCCATGTTACAAAATCTTTTTCAAACCTCTCTGGAGGCAGTCTTAGCATGAGGAGTAGAATTACAGAGGCTTTTTTCCCCTTTACTATGACTGTCTGTCATTTAAATGCCTAAGGAATGATGGAATGAATTATCATAAAATTTTGACAAATATGATGGCTCAAGCAAAAGGGGGAAATAGGCATTCTGATTATTAGGGTTCTAATAAGACATGACAGTTAAAATGAGTTTGCACGGCAGTTAGACCTTTGCTTTCACCCCACTCCCTGCTCCATTTAAAAACACTGGAACTCTTTTCTTTGGAAAGGAAACAACTTATTTCAGTTTCTCCTCCCTCTAGTTTAATGATCATAAGTCCTATTTTTACCATCTACACCTTTTTATCGCTGGTAACCACAATCTAATTGTTTTCTACAATTTGCCTGAAATTGATAAAACTTAAAGTGTATCTTGAAAGCTAGTAGAATATTTTAGTAGAAATATTTAGTAAGAGTTTCTTAGAAAAAATTAAGCCGCTCATTCATCATTAGTATTTTTTCTGTATCATCCTTACAACACAGTAGATAAGGTATATTGATTAAAAGAACAAGTTGCATTTCCTAAAAAGAAAAACAAATAAGAAAGTATTAAATAAAGTACTGAAAAACAAATTTGATTTCTTCTGATTTTAATTTCTGCTTTTTTACCAAACAAATATCAAGTCTTCTATGTAATAAAGTATCTCATTAACCCACATAGGCAACCTCTATAATGATGTTCTTATTACTTCTTTATATTATTTACTTTATATTGCTTTTTTAATTCTTTCATCATCAATCTGACCTCTGAAAACATCCTGAATTTTTAGTTTAAAACTAAAATAGTTTGGGACTTTCTTAAACTATATGCCTATTAGTGCTATTAGAAAACTTATATTTATGTACAAATAAATTAAAAGTACTTAAAAACATTTTTAGAATGATTTTCATTTTGTCAGACTTTGGCAACTAAAGTCAAATAGAAAGAAACACTTGATTTTAGTAAGTAAACTTCATGTAGATAACATGGTAACTGATCAATCCTGACTTATCCTAAAATTACTGTATTTACAGAAAGAGAAACATGTAATCTAATAAGATTTTCTGGTTATATATAAAAATGTGGATTTATCTTCTCTTTCTATGCATTTCCCAGAACTGTGGTGACTAGATCTTTCAGATTCTCTCCTTATCCTAGTGGCAATTCCCCAGAAGTTCATTCAAGGCTAGTGGACACTGTCCCCAGACCTGGGTAGCAATATGTACTTTATCATACTTATATAATTAAATAATAGAGCAGAAGGAACTTACATTAAATTTATTAACTGTACGTTTCTAGAATTTCAAAGTATAGAAGCAAACTATTGGGCTACTTATGAAAACCTATCGAGGTGGCTGCTCTAGCCCTCAAATGCATCCTCTATGCTCTACCCATAGGTGAGAATGGAACTGTGTGTGTGACAAATAAAAGAACATAACAAAAACTGATTGCTAAAGGTTTGAAATCAAATGATGAATTTGTTTTTGAAGTACTTCATCTAACTGAATCCAGATCTCTACATAGAATCATGTTAGAAACTGTGGTTAATGACATGGGAATGTATGTTTTTAATATCAAGTAATTCTCACAGAGGTTAATGTTTCAATAAATAGATAAATAAATATTGAATGCCTATTATGTAGAAGACATTATATTTTAGTCTGACTTATTACTGTGAACAAGGCAAGAGAGGTGAGTAATATTATGACGCTCACAAGGGTTCACATAAATAAATGAGCAAGCCTAATAAAGAAGAGTAGATAACTATCAGTGCACATAGGACAAATACCTTACTCAGATTTGAAAAATCATGGAAGGTTATCAGGACAGATGGCAAAACAGCTTGAATGGATGAAAATAATTAAATTATTGGAAATGGATGGGGGACAATCTGAAAAGAAGGAATGTTTAGAGAAAATGATCAGGAGAGTACAATGTGGGAAGAAGAGGGACTGGTGTGAGCGTGTTCGGTTAGCATGGGCCATAATATAAAGGAAGTTGTCAGCCACATTATGAGTTCGGCTTTATGTGGGAGTAAGGAGGGAGATTTCAAACAGCTGTAAGCAAGGAAATGATCAAAGATTTGCATTTTAGAAAGTTTTTTCTCACAACAGTGTAGAGAATGGATTGAAGAGGGTAGGACTGGAGGCAAAGAGTTCACATAGGAGAGGTGACTGTTTGGATGAAATCAGTGGCAGGGACTGAAGTGAGCAGTAAGTAGTTTTACCTGACAGCCAGCCATTTAGAAGGGGGAATGAACAGAAGTTAGAATGTGGTAGAAAGAAAAGCAATAGTCAAAGATATAAATAGTATGTTAATTATACCACATTACTTCAATGCTACATTTACTGTATTTATGTGCCAACTGACTACAACCTCAAATATGCTGAAGTAATACAGTTAGAAAGCACCTAACTTAAAGAAGTTTAGTCATCTGTATACTCTCCATGTCTTAAACACCGTAATATTTTGATATGCTATCAGCTTTTATCATTGTACTGAGAACATGAATCTTTTGTAACCATTTTAGTTTCACTAATACCAAGTTTAAAAAATTACCTATGTTTCACTTAAAATTACTTAAAACAAAAACATCCAAAATTGATAACAATTGTGGCATAAATACTTGCCAACTGATGAAATCTAAAGAAAAACTCAATAACTTACAAATCTTTTCAATTTTAAAGTTAATGGCAATGTTGAAAAAAGCACTTTAGAAAGAAACAACAACATATTTATAAACTTGTTTTTGCATAATTATTCATATAAGTATACATGGGAATGTTTGCACTAACCTTTAACTTATTTTTATGTTTATTTACTCATTCGGTAAACTATTGTTTTATAAAGTATTTGCAAACATTTATGTAAATTGTATAATATAAAAGCCAAAAAATATGGTGTACAAAATTTCTTCATTCCAGCCTTATTATTTTTAAACACTGTTGCAGGGAAGAAGAAAGGGAGAGAGGAGGAGAGAATCATTTAGTTTGCACCAAATAATTCTCCTGCATTTTGAAAACAGGCCCAGGGAAAAGGGAGAGTATTTATGCATAGTGAAAGTAGAGATTTACCCAGAATATGTGATACCAGAATTTACAGTTTTGACAAGAGTATATTTATTGCTGGTTCCTGTAGAGGAAGTATGGGGACAGAATCCTCCAATCTGGTCATGTTTTTGGTTTCATTGTAAATATTCCCAGTGATTAAAAAGAAAATTAGAATGAGGTGAGGTCAGAGCGTAAGTCAGGGTACAGAGTGTGGAACTTAACTTTCCTGCTCTTGATTTAGATGTCTAATGCTCACTTTTCTGATTAGGAAAATATTTTCAGCTCCCTGGATTCAGAGAAAAGTTAATATTTATTTAAGCACTTATATCACTTTAGTTCTTTCAGTAGGCAGGCTAAATGTTAGAGGAAAAAGAAGAGAGTGGTGTGTATTTGCTAGCTGTTGATATTTCCTTAAGATTTTCAAGCATGATTACATCCAAAATTTTAATTGCTATGAAATCTATAAAACATAGAGCCACATATCTTCAGAGTGCATGTGGAAACAAAGCTGACTGAAGACTAGTAACTATGTAAAAAATGTTAGGTAAAGCCTGCATAATAGAAATATCGTCATCCTAAAATTTTTAAGAAGACTTTTACATCACTTAAAAAAAGTTTCCTGTAGGTAGAACACTACATGTCCTTGTTTTTCCAGTACAATCCCCTATGTCTGCTGCCTTGGTGTAATTAATAATAGTGACCATTTGTGTTAAAAATCTAAATTTGGATGGTAAAATACATGGTTACCTTACTAATAGATGCCTGGGCAACATTGGTATATATTGCTTCAAAAAGGATCTCATATTTCAGACACCATGATAAAGGGACATGGGTTTAATATTAAAAAGTAAGAAGATTTGATATTCTATGCTTCTAAGAAATGACATTAATAAAGACAAGAAAGTTACAAAATTGTGAGAACAAATAAAATTATGTAAAAAGGCACTGAGTATATGCTTTCAGCAGCTGGTGAAAATAACATGCCAAGCTACTTAACCTTTATTCATTAGTTTCATGATTGCATTACTTTTAAAAAATGTATAAGAAATTTCTATAAGTGACTTCCAAAAGTGTCTCTGATTCAGGTCTCTATGAGTGGTGATTGTTGGGGAATTCTAGTATTGCTCATGAAGGGTGAGGATAATTTATCCACCAGTGAGTAACACTATTTTTTGTTGTTTGGTGCAAAATTTTAAACTACAGACTATAATCGTTTGCTAGTAACCCAATAGGAGATGCTACTTATATTACCCTTTGCTCACTCAAATGAGTTCAGTTGCATAAATGGTGCAAATTAGGAAAGAAGTTATATGAAATCAGAAAATCTTAAGTGAAATTGATAAAGAATTGAAAGTGCTGTCAAAAGACCCTGTCAAATCAATGGCTTGCAATGTGCTAAATGTGTTTATTTGCACTTTCAAAGTTCAGATTTCCTCATACATTTTCATACTGATGGAGATAAAATGCTAAAGTCTTAAATCCCTCTATGCCATGCTGAGTTGCTAAGGGCTGTTGAGTTTTTGTTATTTCTCCTCTCGAGTTAGCTCTGATTATGCCTGCTGAGTGAAAAATTTGTATTTGCCGACAGAAATAGGAACCACCCCACGTGCACTTGCACTCAGCAAATGCTCCAATACATCACAAAGATTTGCTCAACCCACCTTCAGAGGCCAAATCGAGCATGTTATTTTCTGTTTAGATCTGATTCTGGAGCCTATCAGTCAGAGTGTTTTCCAATCTCTGATTAAAGCAAGGCCTACAAAGCTGGAAGTGTTCACACACAGTCTCATTAGAGTGCTGGATAGAGTGACCCAGGCCTTCTAGCACAAAGCTCTGAGTGAACTTCAAATATGAGAGTGCATCAATCAAATCCAAGCAAGGCTTTTATGTCATTTTTCTACTTTGCCTTTAAAGTCCTATAGGAATGCCCTTTCCAGCTGTACAGCCGAAAAGCATTCAATAGAAACAAAAAAGCAAAGACATCCCAATCCCCTTCCCCCACCCAATGGGTATGGTTTTACCTCCCCCACCAAGCACTAGAGAGTCTTCTGCGCCTTTTAAATTATTTAGTATGTTCAACAATGCAATGGAGAATATATTCACATCACTCGGTGGCTTTGTATTAATTATTAGTGCCCATTGGAAATGGAAACCAATAAAGTCAAAGGCAATCAGACTGCATATTGTACAGTTTAAATAGAGGTGGCTGGGACATAAGAGGGCAAATGAAGCAATATTCTTGGAGACTTTTCCTACCCTGCCCCCAGACCTAACTCCCAACTTCACTTCTTGCTTTGTTGTTGTTGTTGATTTATACAATTATGAAAACAAAGAATCAAAAGAGTAAAACTAGAAAGGAGCATCAACAATCTTGGCACGAAAGATGATAAGACATAAGTCAGAGAAAAGAAATCAAGCATTTAGTTAATGTTTGTTTTATACACTGCCCAGGGCACTGAAGCCATTTTCAAAAATACATCTTTAAAAGATAAGCATAAAGCAAAACAATATAAATTTGCCCACTAATATCATTAGAGGAAAATGCATGGGTGCAGTTAGCAGTGATTATTAAATTTAGGGACTTTTGCTTCCAACATCAGGCCAAAAGACATTATAACACAAGACACATCAGAATGAATTAAATAAAATGAGCTTTTGAAGTCTGAAAACAAAATAATTTAAAAGGAGAAATAAATTTTTCTACTGTATAAAGTTTCTTGAATTTCACACATCTGTTTAAATAAGTGAATGGTTGAACTACTCAGGTAATCCTATGCTGGTACAATTAAGAAGACCAATACACTGAAAATATAGTGTAGAGTGCAGAATTGGGCAGATATATTGCTTATTCAAGGGAATTCCCTGTGTATGTAGATTTGTTTTTATTTCCAAACTTTACTAAATGCAAGGCAAATACTACCCACAAATAGCACTTCACCCAGTCAAAAATATTTCAGCATGTAAAAGAGTGTTTGAACACACACACACACACACACACACACACACACAATTTTAGCATGTGTTTCTTTACAGGGCTTCAGATGTTTGGAAGAATTATGCAGATTTTATAAATGAGTACCAGAGCATTATGCTACTTGATAGTGTCCCATCTGTGCTTCCCCTGTAGTGTTTGATGGGGCATCTGTGTAAATTGCTTTTTGTTGTTCTTAATTGGTTTATTGCATAAAAGTTAGTACACTACCTGATAAAAAAACTTTTGTTCATTTCAGCACTCTTTCCTTCTAGAGCTGACATTCATCTTTAGCTATAGTCAGACTTCTTCCTTTGTAGATTTCTAAACTAAAATAATGAAATAATGTTTTTTCCTTCTTTATCTTATATCACATATTTTACCATGCTTATGTGAAAACAAATACTAAGAGTGTATGTAACAAGTTAATCACCCCAATATTTCATATATTTTAACATAACTTTCCAGTAAAATATCTCCTAATGTATATTTAAGGGATATATTAGGAAAATATTTTTGAAAAAGGGAACCAACTTCCTAGGGAACAAATACACATGGTCCTGAAGTGTGTACAAGTCTTTCTTCTCCCAGGACATTCTTGCTTCCACTTAAGCAGGGTCATGTCAGCATAGGACCAAAAATCTTAATGAAATGACAGGAACAACAAAAACAAAACAAATTATGAAACCAGTTTGTCATTTGCTTTACTTTGTTTAAGAAAAATATGAGAAATCTCAAATGATAAACTAAAATTTTCACTTTCATCTCAATATGCACCCTCTGGAGAAGCAACACAAATGAGAAAAGAGAGACATCCAGGACACAGGATAAATCCTGCAAATATTGTACAGTTAATAAAAACCAGGAGAAATCCTGCGATTATTTTATGATTAATATAAATCATTGGTTAAGGGCATAGGTTCTGAATCCAACTCTTGTGAGATGTGTCACGTTGAGAAATTTTTTTCCAGCTCCGTACTCCATTTCCCTGTGTTCAAAATGATCTCTTAATGGTATTTACCACACAGGATTATTGAGAGTATTAAATAAGTTTACACTTGTTAGTGCATAAAAATGTCTGACATGTAATAATTGCTCCAAAAATGTTAGCTATTTCCATGTTAATAGTGGTGAGAACAGCTATTTACTAGAAACATAAACTTATATTAGTTCACTCAATGTATCTGAAAAAAAGTACTATTACTTTTCCAAAAATTAAAATACATATTTTATATAAAATTTAATTTAGAAGACTTATCTTATACATGGTATAAGATATATTTCCTTTTAGAATAACCAAGAGGATAATCCTGAAGGAATAAATTTTATTTTAAGATCTAGCATACAGTCTGCCAGCTTTGAATTATATAACTTTAGAGCTAACTTATTTCTTTATCTGACATTATGTTTATCAGTTAAGCTTCATAAGTTTTAAATTGCATACTAGGTAAATATTTTTTACATTTATAAGCCATATAAATATTTGTCCAATTATATTAACTCTATTTAGTGGTCACAAATATTATATTGATCTATAACAAGAGGTACTAGTATTTGTACTTTATTATTCTGTCAAATAGATTTTTTAAAGTACATAGATTTGAGTTTGATCTTAAATTTACCTTATCTAAAAATTTGGAAAGCCTGTCGATGAGGTGCACTCTTGTTCATCTAAAAAAGTCAGTGCAAATAAGCCAACCAGAAAGTGGGATTTGTAAAAAAAATTTCAATATGTGAAAATCAACATCAAATGTCAATTGTTCTGACTTGGAATGAATTGAATTAGGAACTAAGCTCTCATATTATATAAATGTACAAAAACTTAGTAAGTTCTAAGAGTGTTCTTAGACTCACATATGAAATCTTTTCTGTCCAATGGTATAAAATGTTTAAAAGTTACTCTGAGGATAAAAATACTTATATGCATATTACCTTAAGTTTTAAAATATAAGGGTTTTAGCAATTGCTTAAACACCCAGGAGCAAAAAAGAAATATCAATTTGATGCCAGTAATGAAAACTATTGAAGAAAAAATATTTTGTATACATAGTTTGCTTCTCCATCTATAAGATAATAAAATCATAATCACATTTTTAATTTTTATAATACCTTAGTTGAGTATCAGCAATACTTTAGTGGTGATATTTCACAGTAAGCATGACAAAATCTTGCCTTTACATTCCCTCTTTTTAGTATGTTCACCTTCACAAAGATCAGGAAATTAAAAAATGAAAATCTCACACACACATACAACATTCTGATAAGTTAAAATCAAATAAATGTTTTTAGAGTTCTCATGCCTACTTTGAGAGATTTAAGTATTAAGAAATATTTTATGGAAATCACATCTGTATGTGACTTTCCAACCATTGATGATTCTTTTTTCTTTTTATTCAAGCATTAAACAAATCATTTATTAGGCAACTGGGATGTGACAGGCACAATTCTAGACACTAAACATATTGTTGCACATATATGCTTATAAATCCTAGATGATAACACAAATCAAACATCTAATTTTCTATTATTCATTTACAAAAACAAACATTTTTCACATCTCATGCATTTTGATGTAAATGTCCTTAGTATGAAGTATATACTGAATTTTGGACAGCTGTAATATCTGATGGCCTTCTGATGTAAAAATTAAGATCAAGAAATTACAGGACAGTTGCACTCTTCAAAAGGATTCTAATATTATTAGCTGGATGGATCAAGAATTCATCCAAAACTTGATTTGGGAAATTAGTCACAGTGTCTGTCATAGCTCCCTCAGACTCAGAAATCAAGTTGCAGAGAAAAGTGATATGAAGGGCACTCCTACTCAATGCAGTTGAGCAAATATGTCTTCCCAGGTGTATTGAGATATAATTGACATGCATCACTGAATGAATTTAAGGTGTGACAATATATAAAGGTTTGAATTAAATATATTATAAAATGATTACCATAATGTTTCATTAATATCCATCACCTCGTATAGATGCAATAAAAAAAAATGGACAAAGAAAAAGAAAAACTATTTCCCTTGTAATGAGAAGTTTTAGGACTTACAATCTTAACTTCCACATGTATTATACAGCAGTGGTAACTACAGTTAACATGTTATATATTACAGCCCTACTATTTATTTATCACTGGAACTTTGTAACATCTGACCACCTTCTTCCATTTCTCCTTCTCCAAACCCCACCTTTGGTAACCACAAATCTGATCTCATTTCTATAAGCTCTGTTTTAAATTTAATTTTTTTAGATTCCATATATAGTGGATAATTCTTACTACTGAGACAGTATTAGTCAGTTTTCCCTTGATATAATAAAAGTGGTTATTAAATACATATTTATTTGATATACCATGCTATGCTATATGAACCAACTAAAAATATATAGATTCCACCATGACAGTTTAAGAATTAAAAATAATACTATTTGGGGAAAGTTGGGCCACCTCAATTCCTGTGAGAATTAATTCTATCTACTAAGTAAGATATTCAAGTGTTTTGGTAAGTGTGTAAAACTTAAAACCCTCTTCTCTGAGAGAAAATTAAGTCATAATCATTTCCATGGACTAGCCAACCTGATTTACTTCTTTCTTTGATAACATTCTACTATGATTTAAAATTTAATTCTAACTTTTTTGAAGATGGCATACCTTTTCTAAAATAATATTCCTAAACTTTATATTTATGAGAACACAGAATTCTTTGTCTACACCCAGTACTATCATTATGAGTTCTTTTATCCAAGAGAAAAAAAAAAACTAGATTTTCAATAACAGAAACTCATAAGAGTAATTGGAATTGGTCAAATTAAAGGTGAGATACACACAAAGCAGTAGTTCTGACAAAGCAGAGTATCCAGCCAAATATAAAGAGTTTTCTAAATTTGCTAATCATTATTTTTTAGACCAAGCCTCTATCCACCTACCCCCACCATTATATCAAGTTGAAGTGTCTAAAAGAAGATAGTCCCCGAAGAGCAGTTTAAAATGCTTTAACTTTTTAAAAATGTGATACTGTTCTTTTTAAGGGTTCTTTCATATGTGATCAGTCAGAGATACTGACTTTTGTGAGTTAACACAAAAGTGAAATAACACTTTTAAGTGCTGTCTCTCTTTGGAGATTTAATGTGCTTTGTAATATCTCTGAGATCAGTCAGGGAGAGATGAGAAAAAAGAAATTTGATTTTGAGTCTGGACCAAAGCTCAGTGACTTGAGAGGCACCTAAACATAATGAAAAGGAAGAAGTTTCAAAGAGAAAGTTGGCAGCTATGACCAGAATCCACAGGGCTAGCAGGACTGACATCAACCAGAGGCAGATTTAGAGGGGTACCCTATGATCTCTCTTGATCCCATTGACACTTCAAGACCTAGTTTCATTGGGGAACAGTCCAGTAAAAGAACATCTCCAAAGGACACAGCATGGTTGTGGTATTGAAAAAGACATGAAAATGCCAACACCAAGGGCCTGAAGCTGTCCTTTTCTCCTCCAAAGATCACATATATCTGGGGAAAGCAAAAGTCAACATCTGAAACTTGCTTTTTCAAGCTTGACTTGAATGATATAAAGTCGGCCATATAATAGCTAGAAGCTTACCTTTATGACCTAGGTACAGTCTAATGTAAGAACAAGTTATTAGCTGATTCCTGGTAGTCTTCACTTAACTCCTGGTGAATAGCTTTATACCCTAGCCTTTTTAAAGGATTTTTTTTCATTTTTTAAATTGTGGTAAAATATACATAAAATTTACCATTGTAATCATTTTTAAGTGTTCAGTTCAGTAGCATTGAGTACATTCACATCGTTGTGTAACCATCACCACAATCCATCTCCAGAACTTTTTCACCTTCCCCATCTATACCCACTGAATAATAACTCCCTATTCCTCCACCCACCAGCCTCTGGGAACCACAATCCTACTTTCTGTCCCTATGAATTTGATTACTCTAGGTATCTCATATATGTGAAACTACATAGTATTTATCCTTTTGTGACTAGCTTGTTTCACTCAGCATAATGTCTTCAAGGTTTATCCAAATTGTAGCATGTGTCAGAATTTCCTCTATTTTTAAGGTTGAGTAAAATTCCATTGTATGTAAAGACCACATTTTGCTTATCCACTCATCTGTAGATGGGAAGTGCGGTTGCTTCCACCTTTTGGCTATTGTGAATGATGCTGCTATAAATATGGGTATACAGATTTTTTTTCAGTCTCTGTTCTCAAAGTGTAATTGCTTGATCATAGAATAAATCTATTTTTAAATCTTTGAGAAACTGCCATATTGTTCTCTATAGTGACTATATAACTAAAGTAACTATCAGCTAAATTTGTGTCAAATATTAACAATCAGCACAAATGCCCCCATCACTTTGTCAGTTCTAAAGTTTTCAAAGATCTATATAATTCTATGAACAATTTGGAAGGTTGAAGTTAATGTACAAATAGCTATATATGGAGTGTGAATTCTAATTTTGGTATACAGATTATTTAAACAAATAATGACAAAAATGGACAGTGAATTAAAGAAATCATTCAGCTATTTTAAGTTAGAAAGTGAGTGTTGAAAAAAGGGGTGGCTGCTTGAGCTCCACAGACCTCCAGTTCACTTATACAATACAAGAAAGAAAAATCTAGACTAGTTATATTAATTTTAAAATCGTGGATCAAATGAATTCATCATGATGATGCCTATGCTAAAATGGTGTCTTTTTCCAGTTATATAGGCTGGATTAAAATTGAATTATTGCTACAGAAAGTTTTACCAACTTGGTTATATGAGAATTATGTTCAAAGTCAATAAAAATTTAGCTGATTGTCAAAAATCTAAAGTGAAATACCTCTTTTAATATAAATGCTCAGACAATTGAAGGAAAATGCTCATAATTACCACTTCAATTTTGCTTATGTTTAACTTCATTATAAAACACAGAATTCTGAGACTGCCTCCAGTATTATCATTACTTCCAGTATATCATTTTGGATGTATATTCATGAAATCAAAATATCTGATTAATAGGATACAAAGAATTAGTTAAATTTAGTTAAAAGTATTCTAATTTCCTCTTTCATGAAACATTAATTAAAACTTTCTGTTCTAAGAGGCTTAGCTAGCATTTTGTGGGTACCTTCAAAGTTCTTTAACTGGAGTACAATTTTTTAAAAACTTAAGTACCATTGAGTAAAATGCTACATCTTTACTAATAGATAATAAATCTATTTTGTGGAACAAATTCTAGAAGAATTCTTGAGAAGATCACATTTTTTTAGGTAACAGATGTTTTTTTTCTTTAAATTTTGAATGAAGTCAGATGAGAATATATGATTTTCCTCCAAGCTGAATTTATGGGGTTTCATTTCTTACTGTGAAAGTTCAAAGAAGATTTTCTGATGACATTCTGAATACTGGCAAAGAACATACAATTATAACACAAATTACAAGAAATGCATCTATTGGAAAGATATTGATTAGTATATAGTCTTTGATTATTTATAAATGAGTGTTAAGCATCAATGATAGGGGGCTAAAATTATGAAAGTGATCTTTTGTATATTGGAAGTATTTAAATCAAAGTAAAATATCACCTAGCATCCCAAATCTTACTATGTATTTAGGCATTTCTCTTTTTGCTTCACATAAATAAGTATTTTATTCTCACTTGGAATACCTAGATTAAATGTAATGCTTGACTCTATTTTGGAAAGAAAGTAATTCTGCTGATCTTTATAGAACCACCACATTCAGGAGTTACATACATGAGAGATTAAAACTCTATGAAGTCATCCACACAGACTAATACATATAAAATAAAAAGAAAATAACATAAGAGAGAAGTCCTATGACAAACATTTGAAGCAATGTATGTCAATATCTCTTTTACTCTTATAACAGTGTAATTTTCATAAATGCATCTATATGAATTTTGATGTCAAATATATTTTTTTCAAAGTCTGTTACATACCTGGTTCTGAGGATCCATAAGTGAACAGACAGATGCAATTCTTATAGCCATGGAGTACACAATCTAGTGGGAAGAGGAGACATAACATGTTAAATACTAATAGATGCTATGGATCAAATGAAGGCAAGTCACAAAATAAGCAGGTATTGTACCATGTGTACCCATCTATTTTATGATTCAACTGATGCTAATAGTATGGTCTTTCTCCAGTTGGATTGCCTATCACAACATCCCCCCAGTTCAATAAATTTTATTTTGCCTAAAATATAAAGTGGAAGGAAATGACAAGGGAATTTTAGCCAGGAAATCTAATTGATGCTCTATCAATTTTATAAGAATTCAAATAGCCTAAAATATTCTTTATTGATAAAATATTAAAAGTCCAATTTAACTAACAAGTAGTGGGAAAAATTATGCTAAATGATTTAATTTACATATACATACCCCTTATTTAAGATTTGCCTAGTCATTTCCATACTTATTATTATGAAATGTTTAACTATATATAAGGGTGTTAAAAAAGTTCTGGGAATATAGTCATTTCAAATTGTTTCTGATATTATCCACCCAAAATAATAAACAACAAATACCTATCATCAATTTCTTTTAAATCCATACTCTGTAAGTAGTCTACATAGTATAATAAAAAGTATCATTTTATGATTTATGATTATTGTCTTTAAAATATACTAATACATTTTCATAAGGTAAGTTAGCAAAGCACCTAACTTCTCATTAAGTTTTTAAAACAATTCAATGAAGACTACTGGAAAAAGAAGCAAAAATGGCAAGCAGAGCCATTCCATAAATAAATATAAAGCCCAGCTTTTCTAGGTTAATATTTAAGGTAAAATCTTTATCTCTTATCCAATAACTCTGCATCCTTAAGCTTCATATTCTATAAGAGATGGTTTCTACGAACTTGCTCAACATTTTAATAACAATCATATTTAGCATAGGATTCCATGGAACGTGGAAAATATTCCATACTTACAATCTCATTAATCCTCTCTATAATCCTTAAAACCATTTAAAACACATTTTTGAAGAGCTTATTTTGGCTCTAAATCTTCATCTCCTTCAGAGGACATTTGAAAAGCTATGGAAGCCATTAATTTCAATGTGTTACTTTGCCATGTCCCTTTTGTGCCATATAGGAAAGAAGTAGATATAATCTCTCAAATGATAGTTCTAAAAATATGAGCTATTGGCCCAATTTAATTTTAATTTCATTAACAGCTTTTATTATGAGAAAACATGTTTATAGTTATGTTCCAATTACTATCATTCTGTGTTTTCACTGTCCCAGAGGAGAAAAAGCATATCCCACGACCTTACCTAAAGGAAGATATGAGCCAAGGCTCACATATCAGAAATGATGCATATCTTTAACCTGGTGAATGCAGGAATTTCTATTTATTTTGTTTTCCAAAAATACTTATATTGAATAAAATAAACAATAGAATGTGACAAATTTTGTGCCATCTTTCAGAGATGTATCACCTACTGCTTGAGGCCAAGAAATGAGTAGTTTCCATAATTAGTATGCAAAACTGAATAATTGAACTATGGTTTATGAGGGTTTCTTTCACTAAGAAGGAAAACTGCATAACCTGTAAGTCCTAGTCAAGTGGGTTTACTTGATTTAACCTTTTTAAGCTCACAATTATTAATATCTTGTGCTCATTTCATACAACTACAAACAAATATTCACCATAGATATTAAACTTTTCTTTCACCACACAATAGTTCTCTATTTACTTAGAGTTTTCTCTGAATAAAAAATGTACTCTGTTTAATTTTAACATAAATTTAGAGCAAGATTAAGAAAAATAAAAGGCATCACCCAAATAAATGAAATATTTGAGAGTCAATATACACATTACAACATTTTGAAAAAATAAAGCTAATTCGATTCATATCTGCCAATGAGGCAAAGATTTATTTTGAATGAGTGCCGTTTGCAAATATGACATGTATGATGTCTTTAACTATTTTATTCCCACATTATGCTGTGTAATAGTATGTGTTTTGCTAGGCAAAACTTTAAAGCACTTGGAACTTGATGATAAACTGAAAAAATATTTCAATTGCTTTTAAAAATAATTTATTCATTTATATACTCATCAGTTCTGCTGATATGAATTGAATGTCTACTATAAAATGGATGCTAGGGATAATCATTATGAAGATAAAATTTCTGCTATAAAGGAACATGTAGTCTAATTCCATGGAGGTAATGGACTGCTACTGCTACCTAGTTTAAGCATGAAGCATTTGTTAGAACCCAGAATTTTATATTGAAATTTCAACTAATCTTGAATTCTTTATTAACTCAATAAATTGGCATCATCTATCTACTGAATGATACCTGGAAGAAATACCCCCAATAGCTATTTTATCTGTTACTTTTTTCAACTTTCTGACCCAAGACTAGTTATGGAAAATGTTGAGTAGATGAACTTTGCTTCATCAGATTCTCTCTAGTTGACTCATCAATTTTTTTAAAGATTTTTATTTATTTATTTTTAGGGGGAAGGAAGGGAGAAAAGGAGAACACCCATCAATGTGTGATTGCCTCTCAAGTGCCCCCTACTGGGGAACCAACACAGGTCCCCAGTAGGGAGCCCTCCCTCACTGTGAATCGAACTGGCAACCCTTTGTTTCACAGCCTAGTGCTGAATCCACTGAGCCACACCAGCCAGGGCTGACTCATTGGTTTTTAAGATACTATTCAATCATTCAGTCTGTCCATGAGCTTTAAGAAAAGAGAATTAAAATGAACCTGTGGAGGTCTTCAGAAATCAGGCACTAGAACAAAAATTATAATGTGGATGTTCTATAATACCAACACTGGTGGAGTATAATTGGTGTTAATTTTGTAAAAAACCTTCAAGTTCTAACTATCTCAAGAAATAGATACTGAATACAGGATTTTACATGGGTATCATTCAATGAATTGTACTCCCATGTACATAAATACAGTATTTGACCTCTGGAAGTTGATTTTCTTGGAGTGTCATATATGTTTATGTGTATTTGTGCATATATGTACATAAGGAATGGAGGAATTACATTTCAGGAGCCTCTAATTTTTAACATTTTCCAATAGGTTTGCCTAGTTGCCTAGGACTTTACTATAAAGTCCTAGCCATTTCTCTGTGACTATTATCAAGTGTTGGTAGCAATAATATCTCTGATAGTATTTTAAGGTCATTCCCAAAAGTACCATCTCAAAGAAGCAATAGCCTTGGGCACACTGTTCAATCATGGTAGATTGTGAGATTATAAGGGTAAACATGGTACAAGGGAAAATTTAATGTCAAATATGATGTCATTTCTAGAAATATCCTAGTGGTTGTATGTCACAATTATAACATTTTTTAAAGTTATTTTTCTTTTTAAAACAGTTTGATTTTTAAAAGAATGAATTTTTATTAATTTCATTTAAAGTTTTTATATAACATTATCACACATATGTTATTCTAATGTCATATGTAATATTATTTCCAATATGTTAAGAATATATTAATACACTATAGAAAACATCACCTAGATTTGCTTTGCATCTGCATCACTAAATAATTTGTATTTTGAGTAGAGTTTTATATTAATAATTGTGTTATTAAAATAACACAATTGTGTAAGCAAAGAAAATGGTGCTTTTGTCAATCTCTATATTTTCTTATCTGTGATCAAAGATTCCATAACTATTTAAGTTAACAATATGTTGATTCATACTCATTTCTCTATAATACCATAGTTCAGATATTTATTTTTATAGGACACTTAAGTTTTAAGTAGTTGATGATAGTCATTGTCCAGCCTCTAAATGGGAACAAAAGCATGTCAAAATTGAGAAATAAGTAAACACTTCATTTGATGTCACCAGCCTCTGTATCTTTTATATATACATACACATGTTTGTATATATATACATGTTTGTATATATTATATTTATATAAATATATTTAAATATAAATATATATATTCATCTCTGTGACATCACTTACAGCTTCAGTGAATACACAGATTTACAGTCTCAGTGCACACATTCTTGTATCTATTCACATAATGTACAGAAAAACCATTGTATAGCTAGTTATGTTAACTCTGTCATGTATTTGGAGATTATTACATTATTTTACTTATTATGTGATTACAGGATCATGTTTTTAGCCAATAGACTATACTACAAAGAAGGTTGTGTCCTTAGAAACTTACCTAAAATCCTTCAGGAAGAAATAATTTGTGGGTAGTTATGGGTATGGGGAGGGATGGTTTTCTAAAGTGATTCAGCAAGCATTTATTTAGCATGCACTGTGTGGAAAATACTGAAAATGGCTAGAACATTGGTGTATTGATTTCATACTATACACAGAAAGAGTCCTTTGCAATATGGTTTCCATTGTATATCCCAAATTACCCTGGTTCTCCTATTCATAGAAATGGATATGATATAAATGTGAATATAAATTTTAATAATTTGAAAATTCTACATATCACAACTTTAATTTTATAAAAAATTACACTTTTTCACCTTTTTGGGTCCATTTATAATGGGATTACACAATTTGAATGTGTAGTGAGGATATTTTAAACAGATTACTAAATCTTTGCTTGTAGACTGTCACTAAATAGCAGGTTTGTTAACAACTGTTTTCTCTTTTAGCTCTTAGTTAACTAATTTTTAAAGGAAGATACTAAAAAATGGACACATAGCACCTATATCCATATATATGAGTCTGGGGAGGAAAAATGATGAGTGTGAATAACCAAGATGTATGTTCAATCATTCTTTTCTTTTCCTACTGAATGAGGATGATTTTCAAGATAGTACACACCTGTGTTTCACAAGAAGATCTCTACCTGTTAAATCACAGTTTGACTATCATTAAAAATGATCCCTCTAAGAAAGCTAGGAATTAATAAAACTAGTTTCCTCTTGACTAAGGGATAGCTGGCTCCTCAGAAAGTTGTAACTTGGAACTCTTCTGAGTTGGTGTCCTCACTTTGAAATCATTTTCTACTACTCTGTACTCTTCAAGGATACACTAAGGAAAATCATAGATATGTCTGCTTTCCCCTCTTCTTATTTACTATGGAAAGACAATGTGCTGTATTCTCTTCTGCTCCACACTGAAGTGACTGTCCCACACGTCTCATATCTTATTTCAGAGTAACAAAATGTCATAGTGATAACTCATAACTTAATAGCTGATTGAGTAGATAAACATACCCATTCTATAATAGTCTTTTCTAAAAATCCTGATGGAATCAGGAGGAATTTTTGCAAGTACCTTAAGTAATTCTATCCTAAAAGTCCATTTTACAATTAGGACCCAGTATCCTGCTCCTCAAAGGAGTAATGAGAGAAGAGGAAGGCAAGGGGAGAACTGTGTTTAAATGGGTTCGGAAAAACAAAGGACAAAAAGGATCGGTACTCATTGCTCACATTTAATGTAGAAATCAGAAAATCTGTACCACCCTAGTGTTACCCTCTGAGCCAGAATGAATGGTGCAGAAGAGGGAGAGTAGAAATGACTCAGTGAGGTGTCTGCGATTTATTTATGTCTTGACACAAACCATAATCCAATAAATCAGAGGGACAGCTGGAAATTTCTTGTGGCCCTAGAGAAAGGGGAAAAAAAAAGAAAGAAAGAAAAGCAATACCTTGTGCCTCAAAGAGGTCATTAAAGCAGCTAGGAGAGAAAGATAGTAGATTCAGAAGGGAAGAGTAGTACAGGAGGGATGTGCTTGGTAAAAACTAAACTCGCTAGGTAAATAGATGTCACTGCAGATGCCAGTTTAGGTGATGGCAATGGTGGTATCAAGTTGCCTCACCCCATCCCAAAGCCTTGTCAATGCCTATCCCCCAGAAACGTAAATTTCTACCCAAAGAAATGGATAGAGGTCACCCTGAAAGGCTGACATTATCTTCCAAAAGAAGACTTGAATAATCAATAATAAAATATTAAAATGGTATGCTTACACAACTGTGATTAATTACTGAAATTCATTCCTGCTATAACACTGTCATTCTTCATTAAGTAATGATCACTTCTGCTACCTGGCTAGAAAAAGAATTAGGTGGAAAAGGGGAATGCCCCTCAAAATACATTCAAGTAACATACAACTTGGTATAGAAAGGCTGCTATTTATTTATGTATTGGGCCTTTGCTTTCAGAAGCCCACAAAAACCTGGGGTTTAATAGTTTAATTAGATTGTTTGTAAAAGTTGGGTTGTAAAAGAATCAATGTTATTTTTATGAACTGTGATTTTTTATTTATGTTTATTTTTTAATTTCTTTAATTGTTGTTCAAGTACAGTTGTCTCCATTTTCCCATCACATTTCCCCTGCCCCACCCACCCCTATCTCCAACCCTCAATCCTACCCACCTTTGGCTTTGTCCATAGATCCTTTATATATGTGTTCCTTGAATTGTGATTTTATAAGCATAATTTTACATCAATATTGTTGATGCCTAAATTATAGAATCAAATGTAAGATTCAGTTCCACTAAAATAGCCAACTCTCTCCTGGGTTAAAACTGGGGTAAATGGCCCACATTTTCTAGATAAAGCTTCTTCTTTGATTTTCCTTACAACTAAAAATATCATTTCCTAAATAAAAGCTAGGTCTTCAATAAATTCAAATAATTCTTTGGAAATCAGGAAAAAAGTGTCCACCTTTTAACAAGAAATTGTAAATTCTTACCACATTCAAAACACTAAGATTTAGTTACTTGTCTTCTGTAAAAAAGTGTACATGTGGTGGTGGAGGGGGGCGCGGAATGTGTGCGATGTGCCTGGTGGCCACGTGCTGGCTGGTTTTAAGGTTACTTCCGGACTATTCAAATAAGCCATAGAATAGGATTGTTCTTTTATGTAGGTGAGAGGAATGGACATCCCCAAAACATGAATTGAAGATCAAAAAATGAGGATCCACTAAACTAAAATAAAGCAAAACAAAACTGTACTTCATCTAACTTAATTGTTTATACTTGAAATTTCTTTAACAGAAAACAAATTCTTCAATTGTATAAGGCTTAAATGCATTTTATGTAAGTATAATATAATTTGTAAATGAGTAATATCAGGCTTTTACTGAGAGCAAGTTTTAATGTAAAAAAAATGCACTTGCAGGGAGTCTAAAGGCAATGAATGGTCAAAGGTAACATAAGGAGGGTGGGGGAATGCCATAAAAAGAGAAAGAAGCATTGCCTTAGATTAATGTTATAATTATGCCCAAAAGTTCTAGAAAGATTCTCAAATAGGTCCTTGACACCTCAAATGTACTACCACATTTCACTTCTTCAGCATATTTATTGATTGCCTACTGTTTCTTGGGCATTCAGGACATAGCAGTGAACAAAGTCAGCAAAATTCCCTGCCCTCAAAGACCTTGCAGTCTGGGCAATAAGTACATAAACTAGCACACTATATGATATGTGAGAGCAAAAAAGAGCTTCAGAGATAAATAAAGGAAGGAAGAAAACTAAGAGAGATATTGGATACTGGTGGGTTTATAATTTTAAATTAGGCACCAATAGAAGGTCTGAAAGATAAAAGAACAAGACATTCAATTATGCAAGGAAAGGCATGTTAAAATATTTGACAAAGGAAGCAAGAGCATATAGTGGAGTAACAACAGTCTCTTCAATAAATCTTATTGGGAAAAATAGGTACATGCAAAAAAATGAAACTAGACCACCAACTTGCACTATACACAAGACAACCTCAAAATTGATGCAAGACTTAAATGTAAGTCACAAAACCATAAAAATACTAGAAGAAAACATAGGCAGTAAAATTGCAGCTATCTCGCATAGCAATATATTTGCCAAAATGTCTGTAGAGCATGGGAAACAAAGGAAAAAATAAACCAATGGGACTACAAGAAATTAAAAAACTTCTGCACAGCTAAAGAAACAACGAACAAAATGAAAAGAGAACCTACTTACTGTATGGAAGAACTATTTGCCTATGCACATCTAATAAGGGTTTAATTTCCATAATACATAAAGAACTTATACATCTCAATACCAGGAAGACAAACAACCCACTTAGAAAAGGTCCAAGGATATGAATAGACACTTCTCCAAAGAGGACATACTGATAGCTAGTAAACATATGAAAAAACACTGAATGTCACTGATCATCAGAGAGATGAAAATTAAAACCACCATGAAATATCATCTTAAACCTGCCAGAATGGCCACTATCACTTAATCAACAAACAATAAGTGCTGGTGAGGGTGTGGAGAAAAAGGAACCCTCCTACACTGTTGATGGGAATGCAGATGGTGCAGCCATGGTGGAAAACAGTATGGAGTTTCTTCAAAACATTAAAAGTTTAACTGCCTTTGACCCAGCTATCCCACTTCTGGGCATATACCCTACGTATCCCAAAACACCAATTTGAAAGAATATACGCAACCCTGTGTTCATAGCTGTGTTATTTACAAGAACCGAGATATGGAAACATCCCATGTGTTCATTAGTAGAACAAGTTGATGAAAAAGCTGTGGTACATTTACACAATAGAATACTATTTTTTCACACAGTAAAAAAATTTTTACCCATTGCAACAGTGTGGAGGGACCTGGAGGCTATTATGCTAAGTGAAATAAGCCAGTCAGTGAAAGACACATACCTTATGATCTCACTTATATGTGGAATCTAATGAACAAAATAAACTAATGAACAAAATAGAAAGAGGCATAGATACATGAAACAGACTGACAGCAGTTGGAAGAAAGAGGGAGGGGAGACTGCAAGAAAGAATATGAAGGGATTAATCAAAGAGCACACATGCATGACCCTGAACATATGACAATGGTGAAGTGATGGGCTGAGAGAAGGGCAAGTGAGGGCCCAGTGGAGGTCAGAAAAGGTAAGAAAGTGGATGCAAGTGTAATAGTGTAAACAATACATTTTGGGGGGTAATGGGACAACTGTAATAGCATAATCAATAAAACATATTTTTAAAAAAGAAAAAAATATTTTTTTAAAAAAATTTGAAAGCCTGGTGATGAAACAATTTCGTTGAACGTCATTCCAGGTATGTGTGTTGGTGCCCCTTCATATTATGTGTAGATCAGCTGAGCCCTGGGATTTGTAATTCCCTCCTATAAATTCATATATACTAAAGTCTGCACACAAAGTATCTAGCTACATAATGTGAAAAAGAGAGGCATTTAATGAAGAAGGCATGAGATATAAGAAACACTGTACGTAGGACAATGACATCTCAGTCCCCTTCAGAGTAGGCACCTTGAGACCTTATCCATATCTCCCAATCATCATCAGCTGTCTCATTGTATTTTCCTGAATGTCATCAAAGATCTGAAATTTCTTCCCTTTCAAAGGTGATTTTAGTTTGGGGAAAAGCCAGCGGTCACAGGGTGCCAAACCTGGGTTATAGAGGGGCTGAGTCACCTGGCTGATCATAGCTGTGGCCTCCTGAACCATCCAAATAGTTTCTGCAGAGGAATGTTCAAGCTTAATGCAAAATTTGATGCAGATTTGTTGCTCTACTTTGAATGCCATTTTGATGCCACAGCCACACAATACACATGCTCAGTCAATGGCATCCACTGCCCAAACTAACTAGTACAGTAAAGTTATCATTATTCATGCATGTGCATTCCAGTCCACTCTCCCTGACTGCCAGGTTACGTAGATGTCACACAAACTGTTCTCGTTATATTAGCAATGGTTGGACTTTTTCTGGACAGACCTCATATACAATACATATATGCATGTGTATATTTATACATATCCTTACATACAAATATATATTTTTATAAATTTTATTATGGAATATTTTCATTATAAATATTTTGATTTATCCAATATACAGGTATGAGGCATGATGAATTACACTAGAAACAACTATTTCTTTATTCTCTACATCATTCAAAATAAGTGTTATGAAGCCAATCAGAAATTTTAACTAGGAGGATAATTTATTTGTATTTATTAATTTCTTTATTGTTGTTCAGTTACAGTTATCACTGGGAGGGTGATTTAGAAACAAAAAGAAAACAATTATTATCATTCAATATTTTTTAAAAAGTAAACTCCCTAACTTCATAGTTAAATACCTAATACATTTTATAATTAGGACTAATCATGTCTCTTTTTTAATTTTATTTTCATCAGATGAAAATTATGACAATTCTATATCCTCTTAGTTAAAAATATTATGATATATGTATATATATATATTTATATATATATTTTAAATTGAAAGGCCATTGTCAACTCCAGTGGAGTTACATTGGTCCAGATTTGCAACCGTGTTACCTTCATAAGGACTGTCTAACTGTTACACCTCACTTTACATTCTACAGAAGGGCTACATATAATATTAAGGGATTTTTACAGAAAAACATGCAGCTAAATGAGAAAAGAAAGAAAAACCACCCTATCTGTAACAAATCAGTGTATTCCAATGCTTCCACTCAGTAGCTGTGGTTTAACTATGGTTTGGGAGATTACATGAAAGAGAGAGAAAGGAAATGAAGCCAAGAGGAGTGAAAAAGAAAAAAAAATGATACCGCCTAGCTACAAGCTGCAGAGGGAAATTAATATTCAAAAGGTTAAGGTGTCTGTGAAATGTATGTAATGAGTAACACTCATAGTTTGTTACTATAGGTTCATTGCCTCTAATGTTGAGGACGGCACATGGATAATTTACGATTCCCATTGTCCCCTCTGCAGGGATTAATTCTGAATTATTTATGTACCTATATACGCAGAGAACTGAAACATTTTAGTTAAAGTCAGCCACTCACTCATAGTCTTGAAATTATGCAGCCCTTGTTGCTAAAAATGATGTTAGCCTCTTGTGATTTAAGTCATAACATTTTATTTTCAGTCCCACTGAGAGAGAAGGCACATAGGAGGGGGGGGAGATATATTTTTTCTAGAATAAATCTCACAGTGCATTTTTTAAAGATGTAAATAGATAATGGTAATTTTGTTGAGTCAAATTTTTGTTGTAGAGAGCATGTAAATAAACCTTTATTTTATTCATGACTTGTGATTTTGTACTGGAACACTCTACGACTTGTTTTCATATTGTTACCTTTAAATACAAAGCCTCTGCATTTTAATAAAGGGAATCCCACCTACATGTTAATTAATCAAAGAATAAAATTTCATTTTTAGAAAATTGTTCTAATCCATTCAGATTTCACAACAAACCATTTCATTTAGTCAACTGAATTTTTAAAAAGTACTGTTTCCATTTAAACTCCAGTGATTACTCACCGCTATTAAAGGTTCTTTTGACTACATCAATATTAATGTAAAAATGTAGGTATTACACACTTCTCTGAAAAAATAGCAGATTCTATTCTGGACTGACAATGTGTTTGATAGGTGCCAACCTTGTCAGCATAAGACTATCTGGTAATTTTTAATAATAAATTGGATTTTGAAACTGTATACATTTAACACATTTTTGCATACTTTTGGTATAAATGATAGGTTTTCATATATTTAACCAAAGTGTTTTGATTGAAAAATATTGCCTCATACACAGCTATTTTAAGAAAAAAAAATTTCCTAAAGTCTCTTCCTAAACAACTGACCCTGGGCCTTTGGATTTCATGTTACCCAGTCTCTTCTGATCTTAGGCATTATGCTTCATTAATAATTAGGGTGTATCTCAAGCAGGTAGACACAATGTTGTACAGGGTGCTGACTATGAAAAGAGGTGAGAAATTACAAGTATTGAAAAGCAAATGCATATATATATATATTTATACTTATATGTACACTTTATATATGCCATATATAGCACATCAATTTTACTTCTAGCCCCCACCTCATACAATTCAACAATTGCTAATAAATTAGGAGGAGGAGCATATTGATGTACTGCTTGACTATAACACAAAGAAGTGTAGTTAGCAAAAAGCTGCAGTGGGTAATGAACAGTATTTTAACTCGGCAGTTTAACCTCCGTGTCTGTCAGCTGTGACCTTTTACCAACCCCAATGAGAGTCTGATTTCTCACTTTTGCTACTCACTGCTGGATGAGTGAATGTAGAATTTGACAGCGAGAGGTTTTACATGAAAAGGAAAGGTACTTAAAAAGCATGTTTTGTGATGATAGGCTACATTTATTCACTGTTCATTACGCTGGGTGCAGCAGCAGCGTTGGTGGATTGATTGGGTGTGAGCAGCTTGTCTGCTATGTAAGTGAAGAGGCGGTATTGACCTGCATGGGAGTAGAAGTGACCTCTAGATGACCCCCCTTTCACCTGAAATTGACCTTGAAAACAACCTAGGATTCACTCCCATTTAAATAGGAGGAAAATTCTTCTAACAGCATGTGAATTATTGGAATTGATGTATTGAGCATTTCCTTTTTTCCCTCCCTCTCGCCCCCTTTTTTTTTTACTTTTACAGAGGTAAATGCTTGTAGGGGGTAAGGCGAGTGTTGGCTTTTAAATTTCCAGACCCTGCAGCTGCTCTGCTTGGTGTTTGCTCAGATTTATGGAGGGGACCAACCGGACTTTGGACTGCTTGATGTAAAATTTTACCATTCATCATTATTGATTAGAGTCCACACTCTGTGACAGAGCCCAAACCTTACTATGACAATTGCTATTTCAGTTGTTATGGGCCATAATGGGCCATAGGGGTGATTTAATGGAGCACAATAGCTATCTGTAATTACACATGAATAATCCATGAATTCTACACCACAACGCTTATGATCAGACCCTAACTACCAAGGCTTGGGACATTTATTCTTGTTCTCTCTTTGGTACCTGTGCCAAAAGTTGCCAATTGATGATAATTGAAGCAGAACAGGCTTACCCTCTCCCATGTTCAAAGTTAAGTTCCCATTCCTGGTTCAAAATAAATCACACACTTGGAAAGTGATAGAATATTGTCATTTAACAGATGGTGTGATTGATAATTGAACTTGCTTCTTATTAGAAAAGGATGTCCATTAGCATTAAGCATCAATTAGCATTAAGTAAATACCGTATATTAGAAATTTGGTATAATCATTGCACTGCTAGAACCACAGGAAAGAAGTAGAATGATATTTTATTGTCTTCATTTTTTAACCAAATGTTTTTACTTGAAATCTTTAGTCTCATAGTTGGCCTAAAGTTAAGGGGAAAAAAGATCAAGATCATAAATTAGTTGCAATTGTACAATGAAAATGTGATAGGTCTTAAGCAAGTTTTAGTAACTGTTGAAACTAATACAACTAACCTAGGGATTCATCTGTTGTAGTGTAAGAATAAATTATTCTCTAATTTTATGTGAAATGGAGAGATTGAGAGAATTTTTGTCTACTGAGCTTATGTATATGTGCAGCCCCTAAGGTCCAGAGTGCTGGCACAAACATGACTAATAAAAAATCACATTTATTAGTGGCTTCCCAAGATATTCCCATGTCTAGAATATATCATGGAGGGGAACACTCCCAATGTATATGGTAATTTTAAGTATATTTTTAAGAGTGGCTAGTTTTTTCCTTTGTATTTCCCAAAGACTCCAGTACTTACAGATCTAAGAATGGGAAATGTATGCAAAATTTTTGTAAGCTTACTTCTTCTAGCTTTTAGAATTTGTGTAACCAACTGCTATATTTACTCCATTTTGAGATTTTGATTTTCTGACAATTTAGGAAACAACTTTTGGCAGTGTTTTTGATCTATCTACCACATATTATAGAAAAGTGTCTCTTCTGCTTAGTTTATGACAATATTTCAGTAGTTCAACCTATTTGGAGCATAGTGGTGCTATTTAACTCAGATTCATTTTTCATATTGTTCAAATATTTGCATACAGGGCTACAGGCTTATTAGCAATCTGGTGAAGTATTTGTAAATCTGGATCAAAATTCGGACAGGATATTATTGCATTGACTTGACCTATTTTCTAGCTAAAGCCTTACTCCATAATTCTTGTTTCATTTGATGTTAATCCCATGCATAAAAGCAGTAACCACAACACTTGTACATAATAACACTCTAGCATCCACACAGGAGGATTTACTAATCTGATATTCCCCCTACCTCCCTCAGTATGAGGTGCTTACACCTGTGACAGATTCAAAGCTCTATGAAGGTCTCACTTAGCCGGTGCATGTTATCTATTGTATTTTACTTTCCTCCTCTCTCATTATAGTGATGAATCACCGCCAGGGTCCTCAGCAGACCCTTAGAGGACATGCAAATTGTAATTATTCTAATTTATGATTATATCATGCTTTTTTTTAATCTTTGGGAACACTTACCCCCTTCAAATCATTGAAATATTGAAATATGTTGTAGATATTCTGCTAAATAGGGTTCAGTGAAAGATGGAAACATAACACATTTTTAAAAGTAACTAATTTAAACTCAATAAAAGATGACAGTTTTTTTCCAAGTCATGTAAATGATTTTTTTCAAGTATTTCCTTCTAACATTTCTCATTTATCTGTACATCAAATAAACACAAAGCCAGGACGTGTTTTCTTGAACTGCAAATCTTTACAAAGTACAACAAAAACACAGACTTGTAATTGGTATAACATCAGAAACCCACGTACTTATCTAGTGCGCCTCCATCTCATCTTTGTTCCTACCTCTCTGTAAAGGATAAGGCAGTTTTGCCCAAAGGAAGAAATAAAAGGGAATCCTCGTTAAAAGGTACATTAATGGAAAAAGAACAGCTTTATTGGGGACATGTGCAGAAAGGGATGTTTAAGTAGTAAATGATAATTTACTTTTGAGGTATATTAAAAAGGTTTAATCTTACTGATCATGAGTTAAATTGGATGTTTTAATCAGTTAGCGAGTGCCAAAAATAATTATGCCAGATCGCTTAGTCTGCAGAACGTGTACACAAAGCATATAAATCCTTTGCTTCCCCAGGGATTTCTCAGAATAACACACAACTAAAAGACAAAAGCGATATCAAACTCATATAAATTAACATTGTAAATGATCTGAAAAATATAATAAATAATATCATTCCATCACTTTGAATATGCAGTGCAAGGAAGGATATCCAACACAAATATATGCATTAATCTTCTATATCGTTACTAAACTTTTTCAGTAAACTTTCCTTTCATTTACGTTCTACAGTTCAATTCAAGGTCATTCCTTTCATTGAGAGAGCTGGGCTGGATGAGAGCATAGAAACCTGTGTTTCTTTTAGAAATGAATGTGAAAAATAGGATTATTTTCCTAATGAGGTTTTATTGAAAAAGTAAAATAAAGGAGTTGGACCAGGGACCTTGAGAGTCCTTTGAAGTGCTAAAAATTCTGTGATTTTAAGATTAATATGTATCACAATATTGATAGTATCCAAACAAAAGAGATTATATAGATGGAATAAAAAGCTATAAGGAAAATCATTTTACATGTATAATAAATTTTAAACTGAATTATTTCTAAAATACTAATAGATATAAAAGCTGGGATAAGCCATATGCCCTGTTCCATTTGTGTGAAAAAATAAATAATATGTATAATTTTGTGTATTAAACTTTCCACACCCATTAAACTCTAATTTAGATTTCTTTTGACATACCATATGTGGACTGAGTATATTTTGATAGTTTGATTCAATCACAGTAATATCATTTGAAAATACTACCTCTACAATTTCTTCCATCAACAACTGACAACTTTTTAAATGCAAAATCTTTTGGGCCATTAGATAACTTCCAGTCACTACTTTAAAATGTTCTTTCCATAAGAGAAGTGATTCAAGTTTGGGTAGAGACAAAAAAAAATTTTTTAAGATTTCTAAAATGTATGTTTCTCTTTAAATGATAGCATTCACACTGGAATACTTATGCAAGTTTGATGTAAAGCTTATAATTTTCTGGAAGTTGATGATTATTGAAAGCTGAAAGAAGAGTGAGCTGAGGTTAAGTGAATCATCAGTTACACATCTGATGCTTTTCCCGTCATGTAACCTAATTGGTTTACACTGATTTTGTATTGGAGTATTTAGGGACAACATGGGGGCTTTTCTGAAGATCTGAACAGCTGCTTGATTTGCTAATGAGCAAGGTTATCAGTAGCCAATTGCTCACTGCTGAAAAACTGCACACTCCTGCTTAGTCCATTGGAGAGGGAGTTTTTAAAATGTGGCTTTTGGGTTCAACACTGTTGCCTTCTGGGTGATTTGGGTATATTCATTTGTCCCTCCAGCGAACCCAATTTCATTATGTGCAAATTAGAACTACTACAGACAAATTTTTCCTCTCTGTAATAGATTTAAGGATGCAGTAGAAGTACTCCTCTTTGGAAGATAGGAACGAATATGTCCTCTTTATCATATATGTCAGTTCTCACTACCACTTTAGGGGGCCAAAGGTCCTTTTGAGAAACTTATAAAAGGTATGGATTTCTACCCAAAAGTGTGCGTGTAAGTATACACACACATTACATTTTTGCAAACAATATGAGGATGTCTATATACATCAGGTTAAGAGCCTTTTCAATATAATTATGCTGAAATAGACTTCTTCAAGCACCAATAAGAATGCTAAGCTAGAAGACTTTCTAACCAATTATATAAAAAGAAGCAATTAAAAAAAGAAGCAATTAGGTACCATCTTATAGAGTAATATGAATGAAATATTTTGTTTCAAATATAGATCATACTTCATGGAAAACAAAAACATATGTATTTGCAAAAGGAATATATACATTCATTTGTATTTTCTAGGACAAGGATCATTGAAATACTATTTTGGATGTATGTGAAAGGTGTACTACTTCATTAAATATGCAGTTTTTATTTTTTCTAGGTTTTCAGCATAATTTCAATGGTCAGCTAAGTCATGGATATACAAGTACATATTGTTCTAATAATTCTGAAAATGAGAGTTAAGTTAATTCAGTGCTTTGCAGTGTGTTATCCATTATTCTTTCCTATTCCAATAGTTTTCTTAAATGTTTTCTGATGCAAAAGATCCTACAAATGAGAACACAGTCACAGACCTTGTTTTTAAACTTATTTTACTTGATATGGTTGTTAATTCTGCTTTTATTCAGGGAATACGTACAAAAAATCAATTGCTGAAATTCAATGGTGATATTGAAGTTCTAAAAAACAGAAATGAAGACATTTCATAAATTCATTTGAAACTAAATAAAATTACATTTTCAAGTCAGAGTTTTATTTGGTATATAATTATTAATGAGCACATACTATTACTCCATTTGCAGGGAATATGTGCATACTACATGTCCAAAGAGCCCACCCTCCACATTTACCATACAGGAACTCACATACTCTGCCTTCCTGCATGGTGTCATTTGTGCAGTTTCTAAGCCCTTTTCTCAGTCTAAGTCTGACTTTCACACAAATTTCCATCTTTGCTCCTTACTCAAGGACCTGGCTCCAGGAATTCTGCTCCTCACTTCTTCCTATGACATCAATTATTCACTCTTAGCTAGACTTCCCTCATATCATTGTCAAAACTTGGAAATGACCCCATTTCATTTAGAATAAAATATCTCCACATGAACTCAGGCCTTCTTCTTCTCTTATCCCATTTTCCATTATTCTTCCTCTTTCTTGTTTATTCCACTCCAGCCATACTGAACTACTTGCTTTACTCCATTGGGACCATTGCTCTAGTTTTTTGTTTTGTTTTCTTTGTTTTGTTTAATCTGGACCATTCTTAATGCAGCTATTCATTTAGCTAATACTGTTCTTACACATCTTTGCTCCAATCTCACCAGTGTGGCCTAGGAAACATTTAATATACAAATTGAATTCTTTCAACACTTGTAGTCCCCCCAACAAACTCTAATTTTTATTTATTTCCATAGAACTTATCAACTTTTAATTCATTGCATAATTTACATATTATTATACTTATTTTTAATTTCTGTTTTCTCTTGTCACTAGGCTATAATATGTGCATACTACATGTCAGGTATAGGAGAGTCATAGGGAAAAAATAAAATTTCAGTAAGTTGAACCTAAAGTACCCCTATTACATTTAAGTCTAAATAACTTGATGACTTTTCTGTGAAGAGTTCTTGAGCCCACCTGAGTTGTCTGGGCTAGGAATCATCACTATACAATTGATGGTTGAAATAATAGGCAAAGGTAAAATTTCTCAAAAAAATTCTTAAAAATATAAGTGCTATCATAATTTCTAAAAATGTATTTTATTATATAAAAATAATATATATTAATCAGATAATTTTTTAAAAAAATTAAAGCTAGGGGCACACAAAATATACCCCTTTCTCTCTCTCAATTATGCCAGATAAAGAATTCTAAGATTTTGAACAATTTTTCTAAATGCATATATATTTTTAGATTGAAGTGCTAATTTTAAAGACTTCATATAATACATAAATTTCATGAACTTTAAGAATTCTAAATATATTTTATTAAGATTACCTATTTTATAATAATATTTTTTCATGTTTTCACTCATGAAGTGATATTCCCCTTTATATATACATAAGTGTACATTCAGACTTTTGATATCTAAAGCTTATCAATAACAGAAAACAAGTAGAGAGATAAATTTCTAAGTTACCCATACAATATAACATTTAAAACAAAGTGAACAGGTTAGTTAGTAAAACAATAAATCATTCCAGGTGGAAGTGAGTAGCTTCTTAGAACAATTGGGGAAAATGATAAAACAGGCAAACAATTTGTTTTAAGACATTAGAGAGCTGATGAACCACCAAAAACTGGAGGTTCTGAAACTCCAGGGAGGGGAGAATCTTGAATGAGTGGGCTGACTTTTGTAGCTGCTTTTACTATGGGGCATTTGTTCATTTTAGGTTTGAGCATGAGCCTGAGAATTGGGGCTTTGAACTAATAGAGTGTTACTCCCAGGAAACAGAAAAAACAGGAGCTTTTGATAAAAGTTGGAAGGGAGGCTCAAGTATATGGCTGGGTTTTACCTCAAAGGAATGACCAAATTCTAGGGCTGTGCAGAGTAGGAGATTAAAAGCTAAAGCATAAAATCTCTGAAAAGTATATTGAAGTTTTCCAAGCCTCAGGAAATAAAAATCAGAGTATGAGATGTGCCAAAAAAAAAATGGAACTCCAAAGTCAATTCCATCCACTCAGTTGGAAACTCCGGAGGCCCAGGGTGAACCAGGGATAGGCCAAGCCACATTAGGGCTACAACACAGCATTGAAGCAGCACTGGCCTTGATTTGCTTGCTTTCATGCCTTTTGACTACCAAAGGAAAGAGTGAACCTTCTCTGAATAAAGAGAGCACCATCTGTAAGCAGCCTCAAATTTTATGTATAATATCAAAAATGACTTAGCACACCAAGGACAGAAACACTTGTCTAAAGATTAAGAAGGGAAATAAAAACCAAATAAATACAAACTGAGGTCCACAGGTGATCTAATTATTAGAGTTAAAAAGACAGATTCTAAAATAATTATAACAAATACATTTGTGAGAATGAGAGAAATAAAGATAACAGACAAAAATTTTTAATACTGAACTAAAGTCTTTAAAGAGAATCAAGTGGAAATTCTAGAACTGAAAAATAAAATACTTAAACTTAGGGACATATTTTATGGTGTTAACAGCATATTAAACAGCAGAAGACTGTTCAATAGAAAAATAATATGTCCAGGTCATTAGAATGTATCAAAAATGAAGAACAAAGTGTATGTGTGTTGGAGGGGAAGGCACAGTAAAGACTATGAAAAAGACTAAAAATGTAGGACAACTGAAAAAAAAAAAAGTCTAACATATATGGAACTGGACTCCCAGAAGGAAAGAAGAGAGAAAATGAAAGATATAGAATATTTGAGATTGGCATCAAATTTTCCAACACTTATTAAAAACAAGACCCATAGATTCAAGAAGTGCTGTGAATCCCATGCAGGAAACTGTACCAAGACACACCATAGAAGACTACTGAAAACCAAAGACAACTGAAAATTAAGCAGCAATGAGAATGAATAAACTATATCACATAAAAGCATCTATGAATCTAAAAATACATTTTTAAATGAAAGAAAGCAGACACTGAATTTTATATAGCATAACTGCATTTATAGAAAGTTCAAAAATAGGTAACTACAATCTTCAGTGCTAGAAGTCAGGAGAGTGGATAGTGACTAGAAAGAGGTACAAATGGCATTTGGGGTATAATGTTCCATTTCATAATCTGAGTACTAGTGACATGGTGTGTTCACTCTGTACAAACTTAAGCTATACATTTAGTATATTTTACTTTCTGTATGTATTCTATATTTTACTGAAAGTTTTCATTTAGTAAAAAGGACACAGAGGAGAATAAAGTCCCAGGTCAATAGGACAGATGAAAAGTGGGAGTTAACTAAAAACCAAGAAAGTAAGATTTGGCCCACTGGTTTTGTCTCACTAAAATATGAAACTCAAAAACATAATCAAAAGTGAAATAACTATAATTATAAAGTATTTTTAAAATTTTTTGTAATAAATAAGTACTAGTACATGTGAAGGACATTAAAATATTTTAACCTTCTTAAATTCTTGTTTTTTTTTTTAAGATACTGATAATGCTTATAACTAAAGGTAGTAACAACCTATTTTTGAGCCAAGTAAGATTTATAAGATTCAATGTTCTGTCTGAGAAACCAAAGGAAAGAAAACAAAGTAAAAACCTCTTGTTTTTAAAGTAACAACCTTGTACAGTTTTATTGTTTTTATACAGGGCTGCCAACTGTGTAATTTTCTACTTGTTTTCCCTCTTTTCAGTCTTTCCTGATTGTTTGGCAATTTTTAAATATCAGTATGAAAATTTAAGTGAAAATAGAAGATAAAATGTGAAAAGCACAGGTCAGTGGTGATGTAGATGTTTAGCGGTAGAATTAAGATACAAATTTTTGTAAAAGGATATAATCTAGCTTACTTACAGGATTATAGAAATGATGCATGATAAGGGAGGTGACAGAAAAGCTGGTTTGGTAGCAATAATAGCAGGTGACATATTAGCAATATAACTAAGTGCCAACCAAAGTCTTTCACAGTTACTCTGCCAAAACTAAAATAGAAATCAGACACATGTTTTGATCAGATGGGGGTTCATTGGTAAAATGCAGCTGTTGCCTTCAGCACAGAAATTAAAGACAAGCAGATTCATATTTTAAGAGATTACAGCATCTTCTAATAATCTAAATTCAGGTTATATTTTAAATAACACAAAGCACCAAATAATGAAGTTAGGTATTTTCAAATACCTTGGCAAGTAGAGATTCTCAAAGCACATATCAGAAATCTCTACATAATGGTTTCTATTCAATTCAAGTAGTTCTTACTAAGGACCATGGAAAAGAATAATATTTGCCTCTCAATATCCATTCTCTTTTTCTTAACAATAAAATTCCAATTTTTGATGGGCTGGAATGCACCCAGCTACCAGCTTTCTTGGCAGGTGTAGATAATTACTGAGATTGAGTCAATAAGATAAAATGAAGCTTAATATACTTGAAGAAGTGGGAGCTATACTTACCTCTCCTTCCCTTGTCCTGCTTGCTAGAACACACATGTGTTAACTGGAGTTACAGAAGCCACCTTGGATTCCATGGACACATCCCAGGAGTGACAGAGGGATGATCTAAAAGGAACTTAGTACTTACAAGGGAATATCACTCAGCTATAAAAATAATGAAATATTGCCATTTGTGACAACATGGATGGATTTTGAGAGTATCTTGCTAAGTGAAATTAGTCAAACAGAAAAGTACAAGAACCATTTTATTCATATGTAGGATATTAAACAGAAGGCAACAAACAAACTCATAGATACAGGCAACAATAAGGTGGTTACCAGAGGGAAGGGGAGTCAGGGGGAGGAGGAAGAGAGTAAAGATGCCAAATATGGTAATAGAAGGAGACTAGACTCTGAGTGGTGAGCACACAATGCAATATACATAGATGTTTTATAGAATTATATACCTAAAACTTATATAATACTTTAACCAACTTTACCCTAATAAATTTAATTAAATTAAAAATATGAACAGAGAGAGACAAAGGAAAATAAATAAATGGAACTTGGTACCTGAAGTGTCTTTTGGAGCTGTCAGACTAGCCCTGTTTTGCCTACCTTAACACAGGAACTAGTGTAAACACTAGAGAAAAATTATATTATTTAGGAGACATATAATATGCAGCCAAACCTAAATTTGATATTTTACAAGTGCATGCAAATAACATGACAGAAGTAAAGCTCACCTTTGCAAAATGGACCAAAACTTAAACATGAGAAGAAGCATAGACATCATTTATGCTGTCCTATGGCAAGTACTATAAAAATGATATTTACCTTGGTAAGAAGTACAATTTAATCATACTTTCTGATCTAATTTAAAGAAGGTAAGTTATATTTATTATCTACCATCATAAAAAAGTCAAATAAACTGAAATAAGTCAAGATCTCATTGGTCAAAATATCTAGATAACCCTATTGTTACACTAGATATTTGCAACAGCAAACTAAAATCATCACTCTCATTCATTAAATGTTAAGGGCCTGGCATGATGTGGAATTCATGATCGTTACTGTAATCTAATAATCACATAGGGATACCCCCACTGTTATGAACTACACAAAATACCAAACCAGCAATTCCTCAATTCATATGGTTGTATAAATCTGTATGTAAGACTCACTTAAAATAAGATAAACTTAGAATAATGATTCTTGTATTGAAACCACTACCAGAACAATGTTGAGTCCTCTGGTTTCGACCCCACTTAGTAGTAACTAGAAAACAAAAATTAGATAACCTGCAACTTCAAGATATGAGAAAAAGTACCTTAGAGTTTTGAGATTCATGCATAATTGTCTTCTCCTGATCCTGAAAAACAATCCTTCTGAGTCGGTTTGTCAATAAAAAGTGTCCAATAGGGTATGTTAGGAAACACCCCCTGTTCATATAGCACTAGGACACCAAGTCCTGTGTGAGTGGAAAGTTGTTTTGTAACCAAAGCACTTCAAAGCTTATGATAACGAAAGGAATGAAGAAGTAATTGTTTTAATAAAATATCTATGCAGGATGGGGCCAAAGTAGTTTGACAATTGTTTACATGAAAAATAACACAACAATTAATCAATAATAATATGAGAATAATCTGTTTTGTGTACTCATAACTATAACCATACTTTTGCCCACCTGGTATGTCTCAACACTACCATAGAAATATCTCTGCTTAGGTCACATTCTGTAGGTGTTTACTCCCCCTAGATATCTTTAAACATGCCCTAAATAAATGTATAAGTAAGCACATTAATAACATTTCAAACTTTTACCATGAGCACCCACATTTTGCCTTGAAAGTAACTCCAGACTTCCCCATTCATTAACAAAAATTTTCTTGGGTTCCTTGTTTTCAAGCCCACTATTGATTCAAGGCCTCTCATCTCTTATATGTTCACAGATTCTTTTCAACCCCTCCCAAGGACATGGAGTCTATTTCCTGACCCACTGAATTTGAGAAGGGCAGGGCAGTCGAGGACAGGACACTGTGGATATCACTCATTCACCGGGTCTCCAGACGTCAAATGTGCATATGGCACATAAAACACGCATATATTTACTAAAGAATCATGGAGAGCAATTTATGTTTTTGTATAATTCTTTGGCCAAAATAAAGCTCAGGTAATATACAAAGTCTCAAAATACAGGAATATTTTCATTAAAATATTCCATACTTTGCATGTTAAATAATGGAAAAACAAACAATGGTCTTCTCTTCCAGACCTCCTTTCTGTACATCATGGTAATTCTATATAAAGTCAGACATTGATTTTCATACTTAATATGTTTCTGGAACCAATTTTTATGGGGGTGGAGGTGTTCCCACACTTTCAAGCTATTTTATGACAGCCTGCAACTCAATTCAATTCTGACACAATCTACCTGGAGGTAGTGCCAGATTCCGCACGCAGGTTGAGGGCTCAGTTCCACAGAAGTGCTCTCCCCTCCAGCCCCCCAGCCCCTCCCACATCTACCCAGTTCAGATGCCAGACTTAAGCACAGGTTGTTACCTGCACTTCTGACCAACTGGGTGTAAAATCAGAGCTTCCCACAGCCCCCTTCTTGGGTTACATTAATTTGCTCGAGTACCTCACAAAACTCAGGAAAAATGGTCATTTACTAGATTAATGATTTTGTTACAAAAGGACATAATTCACAATAGCCCGATGGAAGAGATGCATAGGGCAAGATGTGGAGAAAGGGCTGAGAGCTTCCATACCTTTTTGAGGTGTGCCACTCTCTCAGCACCTCCCCCAACTCAGAAGTTCTTGAACCCTCTCCTTTTAGGTTTTCATGGAGACTTCATTACACAGTCATGATTGACTAAATCATTGGCCAGTGGTGACTGATTCAACTTCTAGCCCTTCTGTCCTTTTCCAGTAAACCAGAGGGTATGACTAAAAGTTCCACTTCTCTATTGTTCTGCTACTTATTTGCCATTTAACCTTGAACAATATATTCTAACTTTCTTTGCCTTGGTTTCTTCATTTTTTAAGTTGAGGTGACTATAAAATAGTAGTATCTACCTCATAGTACTATGAGAGTTAAGTGAGCTCATTCTGGTGACTCTCTTAAATCAGTGACTAGCATATAATAAATGCCATATGTATGTAAATTAATTTCACATAAATGTATTGTCTTAGAAATTTCTGTGCTAAAAAGGTAAAATGAACAAGCTTATCCCTTCTTAAGCTGCATGAGGAATCCCACAAGGACCAAATAAGAAATGTAATTCTATCATCCCAGATCACTAGGACAAAATTTATAGTGAGAACATCATGTCACAAGGAACTTCTGCAAGGAGGTTTACAACTATTCTACTTTTTTTTCACTTTTCTAAGATAGTGACTAGGCTTGTTCAGAGAGAATTGGGCTTCCAGCCAATATTACTTACTACCAACCCCCAAAAGTTTCTGTATCATGAAAGTAAATGGAATTATTCTGTTAAAATGACATTTAAAAGAAATCAGAACTTCATATAAATTAAGAAGGAAAATACATGTGTATTCTTTCAGAAGCAGTCAGTCTTTGGATCTATAGTAGTTGTGTCAATGGGTTAGGAGGAGGAGTAATTATCTCCTTCCAGATGTATGTGTGTATACATATTATCAGTATAGTCACAAGTAAAAAATAAGCTATGTCTGAGATGAGAATCCATAAAAGACAGGGAGGCCACTCATCACTAGTAACATTGTCATGAAAAGTTGTTTCATAAAAAATGATTAATTCTTGTTGTCAGTTTTCATTTCCAAGATTCATCCTTGATAGAATAAAGATGTAAAGTTTCCCAGGTAGATTAGGAATAGAGATAATATCTGACTTTTATTGAATAGGTGTTCTAGATTACTAAAAAGCATTTATTGAAAATCCACTTTTCTGTATGTAGTTGATAATGTTTGGCTAAGATTCAGTGGTTCTCACCTAGGGGTGAATTTGCTCCCCAGGGGATATTTCGGTTGTCACAACAGGGAGGGGATGGACTACTGGCATTTGGTGGGAAGAAACCTGGGTTGATGCCATATATCCTACAATGCACAGGACAGCCACCAAACCAAGAATTATTTGGTCAAAGTGTGAACAGTGCTGAAGATGAGAAACCCTGAAGTTGGGTGGAGTGATAGTTCATTGTCCCATTTGGCCTAAATTAAGAAGGCAAAAGTTGTATTTTAACAGAGTTCTACTACATGATACTGATCATTTGTATTATGCAGCATGATACAAAGCAAATAACATGATTCTAATGTCAGGAAAAACTTGTTTATATCCTACCTGCTCTACATATTAATTATATAAGTTTGGACCCCTTTGAGCCTGTTTTCTCACCTGTAAAATAGGTATAATGATGGTAACTACTTCACACAGTAATTATGAAAAATAGTAAGTTCTTCTATACAAACTGCCTAGAACACTGCCTGGCACATAGGAAGCACTATAGGAATGTCAGCTAAAGATGAGTCAATGATGACTGAAAAAAAACAGATGTGAAATGCCTATCCTCCTATGGTCAATCCCTCCTATTCTAATGTCATTGGTGAAATAGAAAAGACGACATTGATTTTAGTTTTAGCAAGGAGCCTAATTGTTTTACAATATTGCATCAATTCTTCAGTTCCTTTCATTGTATATCTAATATGGTTCATCTATAGCCATGTGTGTTCACCAGTATCTACTTACACAACACTTGGTCATGCAAAGACGTGTATTCCTATGTTTTCTCTCTGGTTCAGACATTCCTAAATGTTGAAATTTAAAGTCTCTTTTATAAAGAATATTTTAAGCTTTTGTTTCTTTCAACTATGACTATAATTGAAGAAAGGGTCGGACAACATAATAATAATTTTCTGATGCATTTTTAAAGTTGTTGTTTTTTTACTGAAGAGACCTTGAACTTTTTAATGTACAGAAAGATGTATATATTTTCCAAATTGTTTTTTAACTGGTTGGTTGTGTTTTTCTGGAATTTCCACCTTTCTCTGTCATTCAATTCTTCCAGTGTTCTCAGCTAGCCCTATCAGATACTTCAGAATTTCTTCCCTTTTCTGAAGACTGAAATAAGAATTAAAAAGTGTAGTGAAACACTCAGCTATTATGATGTTTTTGGTGGAGTTGTGTTTTCTTTAATTGGGGGCTTTACATTCATTGAGAATAAAAAATCTGTTTACTCTGCTAGAGAAATTAGACTCTGAAGAGATTGTTTTAGTTCTCTTTGTTTATGATGATTTGTTAGCTCTCGACTGCAGAAATAATTTTGTTGTTTAGATTAATCTATGGTGGCAGTATTAACCTCACATCATACATAAATATAATTATTGATCATTACCAGCTGTAATTCAGTGTTAGAATTACAGATTTACATAATTGTGCTATTAAGTATAAACTTGAACTTCATAGCTAGGGTCACAAATAACTGGAGGCAGTAGAAACAGAAAATTCTGATTATATGTCATTCATATTTTAATATACGCTGTTGCAATTTTGATCAGTGTCAATGTAAATATTTTTATGTACTTTACAGCAATGAGATGCTAATGGGTGGAAATTACAGCAATATTGATCTAGCTAATAAAATGTAATACATTAGTAAGAAGGGATATTTATTTTATGCTTCAACTATTATTATACATTATCTGCCTAAGGAACATGAGCTTATCACAGTCAAAGAAAGATTTTTGAAACAAACACTAAAAGCTTCATCCCATTCACAGTCATAGCTTTTCTGCTCCATCTTTTAAACTGATGTGGATTTAAAGAGACCAATTTCACATCTAGGACATTCAAATATTATCTCTCGATATAATTAGTATATTAAAAATATTCTATAATAATCAATTAACAATGTTGTCTGGAAATATTCTTAAGATGCTGCATGTGTCTGTATTGTTTAAGTCTCAGTAAGTATACTATATATACAGGAAGGCCTAAATTCTAATGTTGGATATTCGGTGAGCTAACATGCTTCACAAAAAACAATAATTTCAAGCAGAATCTCAAATGCAACAATTTGCACTATAATATCAAAAAAATCAATAGACTTTCAACTTTTAACGCTAAATTCAAGCTTATTTTTGGAGGTATTGTATTGATAAAATCAAAACTAGAAAGGATTTTCATCTTAATTAAGCTACTTTTGTTTTCATTTACTAATTCCTATATTTTATTGAATTGTATGAGATTGTCATTTTTGTGGTTAAAATTGATAAAATATCAGCAATTTAGCATAGACCATTCCAACTACATATTCATCTATTCATCTGTATATTTGACTGTCCTGCTGTCTCTATATCTATCTATATTAATCTACTTTTTTAAGTATTTTGTCAAAGTAAAGATAACACATACTCAAATTTCAAAATATACCAAAGGTAAAAATAAAATACAAAATTGATTTTTCCATTTTGCTCTTATTCTCAGTTCTTCTGTCCTAATGAAATATTTATTTTTATTAATTTTTATTGTTGTTCAGTTATAGTTATCCCGCCATTTTTCCCACTGCTCTCCCCTGCTCCATTGCCCCCCACTCTCACAGTCAATCCCCCACCATTGTCCCTGCCCATGAGTCTGCTATTTGTGTTCCTTGGCTTTCCCCTTCCCCTTCTTTCCCCCATTATTCCTCTACCCCCTCCCCTGTGGTCACTGTCTGTTTGTTCTTTATTTCAATGTCTCTGGTTCTATTTTTCTCATTTGTTTGTTTTGTTAATTAGGGTCCACTTATAGGTGAGATGATATAGTATTTGTCTTTCACTACCTGTCTTATTTCACTTAGCATAATACTCTCCAGCTCCATTCATGCTGTTGTAAAGGGTAGGAGTTCCTTCTTTCTTTCTGCTACATAGTATTCCATTGTATAAATGTACCACAGTTTTTGATCCACTCATTTACTGATGGGCACTTAGGCTGTTTCCAGTAGTTGGCTATTATAAATAATGCTGCTATGGGCATTGGGGTACATAGGTTCTTTGAATTTGTGTTTCCAGATTCTTAGGGTATAATCCCAGCAATGGAATCACCATATCAAAAGGCAGTTGCCATTTTAGATTTTTGAAGAAATTCCATATTGTTTTCCACAGTGGCTGTACCAGTCTGCATTCCCACCAAAAGTGCACTAGGGTTCCACTTTTTCTACAACCTCAACAAGCACTTGTTGTTTGTCAATTTATTAATGAAGGCCATTCTGACCAGTGTGAAGTGGTATCTCACTGTGGTTTTAATTTGCATCTCTCTGATGGCTAGTGATGCTGAGCATTTTTTCATATGTGTCCGGGCCCTCCTGTATGTTCTCCTTGGAGAAGTGTCTGTTCAAGTCCTTTGCCCATTTTTTAATTGGATTGTTTGTCTCCCTGGAGTGGAATCATGTGAGTTCCTTGTATATTTTGGAGTTCAAGCCCTTGTCCAAGGTATCATTGGCAAATATATTTTCCCATACAGTTGGTGCCCTTTTCATTTTGTTGATGTTTTCTTTAGCCATGCAGAAGCTTTTTATTCTGATGAAGTTCCATTTGTTTATTCTTTCCTTTATGCCCCTTGCTGTAGGGGACATATTGATGAAAATATGGCTGCATGAATATCTGAAATTTTCCTTCCTATGTTCTCCACGAGGACTTTTATGGTGTCATGACTTACATTTAATTTTTTTTATCCCTCTTGTGTTTATTTTTGCATATGGTGTAATTTGGTAGGCGAGTTTCATTTTTTTTTTTGCACGTGGCTATCTAAATCTCCCAGCACCATTTGTTAAAGATGCTATTTTTACTCCATTTTATGTTTCTGCCCCCTTTGAATTTTGACCACCTTTCCTTCACATCTCTTCTTTAAGTACTCTGTCACAGTTCTATCATGGTGCTTGTAATAATTTTCATTCACACATTAAAATATATATTGCATGGAGGCAGGGATTTTTACCTGTTTTGTTTGCTGTTATGTTCCCTGAAACTATGTCTAGTAGGTACCAAGTGTCTAAAAAACATTCTTCTATATTGCTCTAATTTGCCTACATATTTCAATCCTACTTCTAAACTGAGTCACTTTTGTATAGAAGCCTTGTCTTATGAATTTTAGGGTTTTCTCTTAAAAGCCAGACCCTAAATAAATATTAATTAATGGTTGTTGAGGTTGTTTGCTTGAAATAATATATAAAACCACTATATATTTTGAAGACTCAACTTAATTTGCACTGAGATTATAAACCAAAGAGACTTAAGTGAATTTTCTAGCCTCATTAGCCTATGAAGTTATTGTTTCCTCTTGTCTTGACATGAAGCACTCAAGATACACCAGAAATAGAAAGATTATGCTTCCTTCCAGTAGAAGACCAATGATACTTCCAGGAGGCTACTCAATTTATCATTAAGATGCATGATCAACAAGTCAGACTCAAGGATACAAAGACAGTTTATTACAGGAGACACAATACAGGAAAACTAAGAACTCTCTTTTTTCCTTTTTTTTTTTGTCTGCTAGCTTTCTGATTATATGTATTTGAGATGAACCCTCTACCTCTTGAACTAAGAGAATATTGCACAAAAGCAAATTGTTCTTAGTAAAATGCAGCATCAGACTTGCACAAGTCATGTAAAAGGTTTTGTAATCCTAACCTGATTTACTTGTAATGTGAATTACTGTGTTATTTGCATTTAAAGCTTCATGAAATGTGAAAGAGGATAATGATGCAGACCTCTTCACAAGATCACTGTGTCACTTAACTAATTAATACTGTAATTATAAAATACTTAGAAAATATAATGCACTGTACAAATGCCAAGTGTTGTTATTAGAATCATTTGAGTGCTCAGCTCATCTAAATTTACCGCGTTAGCAAGGCAAATAATTCTAAACATCAAGAAAGCCTCAACTATACATACTAATTAATCTAATTTAAACATTTATTATGTACTGTAAATATGCCTTGTTAAAATATGTATTTTAGTTAAAGCCACCATTAAAATCATCCCTCAGAAATTGAGTTGCTTGAGGTCTGTATTAAATGCATTCTGCTTTGTACTTTCACAGTGGCAATTTAGATCACATTTATCATATAAATAATTTCTCTGTTGATTTATTTGTTTACTTGATTGCTGATTGTCAGGGATTCTGTTAATACTAAAAAATTTAACTGAGAATATAAGGAGGAAAATTAGCACATTCTCTTTTTTCTCTATAGTGAACGATTTGGAAAGAAACAATTTATTTTTAACTGTCATGCTATTATTTCATCTAATATCCATTAGGGGACTATTTCTGGAAAGGAAATACTCAAGAGTGGAAAATAGAAATGTGATGTGTGCTTTGAGGAAAAACTTGATTTTTGCAGTGAAAGCCAGATTATCTCTATAGGTTAAAGCTGCAGGCCCCAGAGTTGATGGACCATTAGCAAAGCTGTTAGAATCTACATGTGGATTCTTATTGACACAGTCTATCAAAAGGTGAAACACCATGACTGATGCTCCATGTAGAGTAAATTCTGTGAAGACTGTTTTTAAAATAAATGTACTATTTTATTGCTTTTTAGTTTTTATTAAATTTAATTAATTTGTTCCAAGTAACATCTTTTTACCCTCTACAGTTAAAGGCTGAATTCTGTATTTAGTTTTGTACTTTCTTCTAAGAAATACAAGCTAGCTGGTCAGTTGGAAAGTAGAATTGCTACTGTTGATTGTAAAATACACTCCTTACCCTGCTGTGGGACACTATCTCCAGTTCTGGTAGGGTTCTCCTGCTGTCATGGACTTAAAAACACATATTAACAGTTGTTAAATAACAACAATAGCAACTTGAGGCTTTCCTGACTGTCTTAATACTCATGAGTACTATTAATAAAAAGTTTACTAAACCTAATCCCTATACATTTCCTAGTGCAGAATAAACAACTTTCCCACACAATTTTCCATTGAAAACTATAAATAGGCCAATAAGTGAAGCTATCTTCCCACCTACTGACTCTTTTCTAACAAATAATATATCCTGTCACTAAACAATGTTATTCTCACAAATGACCACCCATTGAAAATAACCACCCTCTATAGATATATAGTGAACTGGTGACTAGAAAAGCATCAGCATTCACCTCAGGAGAACAAAGTTCAGAAAATGAAACTTTAATTATATTTACTTTTTTGTCTCTTAGTTGCCAGACCCGTCATGTAACTTCTAGTTTCTTAACTATCACAATACGAGAAAAACAAATTTTGCCACCATTTTAATTGACAAATGAAATGTATTTTTGAGATTAAAAAGTAATATATTAGAAGATATATTATAAAAAATATTATGTTTTAGGAAAATTAATTGTGATCCCTCAATAGCAGAATAAAGATGTTGGTGTAATTTTCTTAGAAATAGATTATAATCATAGTGAAAATGAAATATTCTGAACCAAATTTACACTTGTCTCTTTCTGACTCTTCTATCAAAATTATCTTTTTTATTTTTAAAAACTGAGCATATATCAAAAGAGATTGCTCTTGAAACATTAAAATATATAGAAATATGGTCATAAGTTTATTTTAAATAAATTTGAAAATTTAATCGCAAAAGTAAGAACATTAATTATGAATATAGTTAAGCCTTGAAATCACTGGATATCATTTTTATATTTCATTGACTTTTTAAACATAAACTTATATGCCAACATCCCAAACAGCTTCATCTTGTTCAAAGGGTTTCTTAGACAAGTTTTTAGACTAATACAAGAATATATTAAACTATTTGTATTTTTCACAACCTAACATCTCTAATGATGGTCATGTAGCTCTTTATAAGTAAAACCTGAGGCATTTATCATCAAATTAATCTACTAATTTGATAATATTACTTAATAAAAAGCACATACTTCCACTTAACAAAACATAGTTATATATAATTAGTCTTTCACTTTTTATTTTATTTCTATTGTGACTACCTATTATCTGTGATACAGATTTGAGTATTGTTCTATAGTGATATCTTGATTCACAAATTACCTATGAGCTGAGCAATTCTGGGAGAAATCAGCAGTGTCCAAAAAATGCTCAAAAATTATGTCATGTAAAATGTTGCTATTTGCAGTTTTAGTTGTTTGACAAATACACCTCTGAGCACAGATTGGTTGAGATAAATACATGGGCCCTAAGGATGTCATAAGATCTGATCATTTGTTTCTAGTGCAAAGTATTCTTTACCTGAAGCTTTAACTCATTTGGGGATGACCTTTATTTTCTTCAAGATCTGATTTTTTAATCCTATTCCCCAATTAAATTTTTAAAAATGATTAGTTTTCAAGGATTGTGTTGATTGGGCTCTTAATTCAAAATGGTCCTTCTACAATGATTAAATCAAGACCTATTTGGCATATGACTTCCCAGTGTCTGAGAGTGATTAGAGCTAGAACTTAACCGTTACATCTGTTTACTATCCCTGAATGATACTCAGGACTTTCTCAAGTAGAGGGAAAGAAATGCTTTGGTTTGGTTGCTTAAGTTGGTTGGTAATGTTTCCATGGGTATTTGGAAAGGAGTCTAAAGGCAAGTCTGATGGGAGCTTTTTAGCATTAGTGTTTAAAGAACTGGTTTTCATCTTTCACAGACTTCCCCTCCCATCTATGCTACTGTTTCTCCAAAAATGTAAATCACCCACTCCAACCCCACAACACTCTCCCCATGCCAACTGTCTTTCAGAATGCCTGAGTGAAAGTACTTGCACTACCGCTGGGGCTGACAGCAAAGTTCCCTCTCTCCAACAGTTCTGATGTCTTGGCAGCAACTCTCACATTTAGTTTCTAAGTTTCCCTCCAAAAGCGCTTATCATTAGTGAGTTCTATTTATTAACAAATCTATTACTCTACTGGTATTGCTTGCTGACTTCCAACTCAGCCCCCTCATGACTAATAAAATATGTTGTATAACTTTTGTAGGAATAAGATTTTATACTATATACTGAAATAGGGAACAAATTATTAGAGAAGGCCAAAACTATGGACAGATATTTAATAAACTCAAAATATCTGAATGAAAAATAAAGTTCTATAGTATACAGAAACAATTTGGAGACTAGGATCCTGATTTTAATTTACAGAATTTACAGGAATCTGGCACATTGCCTAGGCAGTCAAACATCAGCTAATACTAGTGGTTGATCCTTAACTTCTATGGGTCATTTCTAGGACTGATCCAAAAGTGGGCTGTAAAGTGAGGAAGGCTAAAGATGAAAGAGGACTCAGACCCCTAGAAATTCACTTACTGAAATTAAGGCAACAATATATTCTGTATAGTATTATCACTATTCAAAATAGAATATTGCCAAACTCTAAGGAAAAGGAAATCAACCTAATGGTTTTCCTTCACCTTTAAAGCAGAGTCAACTACAAATACAAAATACTGAACAGAACTTTGATTTTTCAAGAGTGCATCAGAAGCCTGTGAAAATCATGGAAGGAATGCCAAAATGCCTTGGGCAAACATGTTTCACACTACTAACACAGTCTAATACTACTTAAGATGCAAGCAACTCAACTTTTAAGAGTATGCTTTTCCTCTAGGTATGTGTTTTGTAAAGGGAAGATTGTGCTGCCTTTTGTTCTGATTTAGCTTTGACTCTGTAGCCCTCACTTTCTCAATGAAAAGTTTTATGATTTAAAAATACCTTTTCCTCTTCCTTGCATATATTTCTATAAAATCTACCACATCTCATCAGCTACACTTTCCCTAAAAATCAGTAGGAATGATTATAGTTACCCAGCTACACTAGTAAAGAGTTATAAACTTTATGAGGAATGAATATTTTTTAGTGATTTGATCCACCTTCATCCTGATCTGCCCTCTAGTCTATATAAAGCATTATATGATTTTTTGTGAATGATTTGCACTGTTTAAATCAGGATCCTCTAGAGCAGTGATTTTCAACTGGTATGCTGCAGAATTTATAAATCATGCAATACTTGACTGTTTAGCCATGGACACTGGTCTCTTAAATTGCCAAATAAAGAAATGCACAACAGTCAACAGAACAATAGCTGTCTGGTGTAAATGAATCAAAATTATACCAATTTTTGTCAGATCAGCAAAAAATATATGTTTGGTGTGCCACAGAATTTATGTGTGCCACGAGATGAAAAATGTTTAAAATCACTGCTCTAGCTTACTACCTTGATTCCTTATAACCAATGTATCTTCAAGGTACACTTCTATGTGATGTATTCTTCAAATAGACCATGTGCTCACTTTATCCAAGTGTCCACCCAAAACCTAACTTTCATTATTACCTAACACAATAATATGGGGTGGGCAAAAGTAGGTTTACAGTTGTGGATACATGGAACACAGAGTTTATTCTTATGTTATTATTAATTACAGTATTATTTATTTATATTACAACTGTAAACCTACATTTACCTACTCTGCATTTATTCTCCTCTCCATGGACTCTGTTCTGAGACAGACGATAAGTAAACAAATATATTATCTGGGTGACAGTTAATGCAGAGAAGCACTGCCAGAAACCTGCACATAAATACATTGTGTCTATGACTTGCTGCAAGGAGGAGAACACACTGCCTTAGGAACTGTGCTGTGTCTCAATAATGGCATCAGAGAAAACCTATTATAGAAATTGAGCTCAGGTTGGGTAATGCTGAGAAAACTTGAGAGGCAAAGGGGTGTTGTCAGAAAAGAAGAGCTCTATGATTGGATACCTCAATAAACTGTATCTACAGAGAAGACAGATTAAATAAGGTTACAGCTGTTACTGGTAGTAGTAGTCACTCATTTAGCAAGAGGAATATGGTTGTTATTCTGTGTGTTTCACAATAACTTGCTGGTGAATGTTCTATGACAGTACTCCCAGCAAAGAACAACATGGATTAGTTGTAAAAGTATGATCAGTTTGTGATCATACATACTTATGAACATGGAGGCCTAGGTTTGACTGTCATTATCAGTTCCCAGACATCAAGTGTTGTTTCTTTTGTTTCCTCTCAGATTATTCAGAAAATAAACAGGATATGGTGATGAGTATCACTAAGATTAATTCACAAAATGTGGCCAAGAAAAGACTCTCTGTGAAGAGATGACATCAAGCTAAGACCTTAAACTTAATGATATGATATGAATTTAAAAAAAAAGCCTACCAGGCAAAGACAAGGGCAAAGAACCTAGTAAACGAAGGGCTGGGCATGAGGAACAATGTATCTGAAAAAAACTGGGTGGCAGGAGACAAGGCCATATCCATTATAGAAAGGGGTTTCATTTTATTCCAGGAACAAAGAGAAGCATTAAAAGGCTGTTGAGTGTGGGTATATGGTGTGACTAATTAGTGACTTCATGCAAGGCCCAAACCCAGGTATTTGAGTGTTATGCACTGAATTGTATCTCCCCCAAAATTCATGTTAAAGTGCTAACCCCTGCGCCTCAGAATGTGACTATGTTTGGAGATAGAAACTTCAAAGAGATAACTAAATTAAAACATGACCATTAAGGTGGGCCCTACTTCAATATGACGAGAGTCCTTATAAGAAAAGAAAATTAGGATATAAACACACCCAGAGGGAAGACCTTGTGAAGACATAAGAAGATGGCATCTACAAGCCAGAGAGAGAGGCCTTGGAAGAAATCAACCATGTTGATACCTTGAGCTAAGATTTCTAGCTTCCAGAATTATGAGAAAGTAAATTTCTGGTCTGTAAACCATCGCATCTGTGGCAGCTTCCCTGGTAAACTAATGCACTAAGTTACTGACACAGTATCTTGCAATGCCCAAAGCTATGAAATCAATGCTAAATGTTCACTAAAGCAATGATTACTTTTGCTTGAAAAATAAAAGATATAGGAAGTGGCACCAGAAATATTTATTTCTCTGGGCTTCAAATCCATAGTGAGGAGTTAGGACTTGAAGGCAACTAACTCTTCTAACTGTAAAGTCATAAGCTTTATCATAGGGACCACTGGAATCATACTTCCAAAAATACAATTCTGTATTTATACTGTATCTTTCTTCTAAGGAGTTCAAAACACTTCAAAGACATTTTCGTATCAATTCTCACTGCATCCTGTGAAGGCAGGTAGGTGGGAAATATTATCATTCTTATTTGACATTTCCATACACCTACTCACTTGATTATAAGATCATTTTACCTGAATATATAATTGTTTCAGGTAAAATATACATGCCCAGAAAAAAAGTGATGTTCATAAGAAAAACAGTGTGATTTTGCACTCTGATCACTGCCATGTGCTGAATGACCTGAACATGTGTAATTACACAATGATCCTTGAGATTTTCATTTAGTTATTATTTCTCCTTACTTTTTATATTTCCTTGAAAAAAGTAGAAATATATTTTTAAGAAGCACCAAACTGAGGATATTTGGTCTATTTTATCTACATATTCAGAATTTAGTGATTCTTGTCTGATTAAAGAGAGTATTGAAATAGTTGAAGTCCAAAAAGCTAAAAATATTATTTTTATTTTTATGTATGTAAAATATCAGTACAGATGACTATTTATCAGATAATAAGAAATAAACTATTATTAGGAAAGTCCATTATAAAGAAAAATGCAAATGTAAACTTTGTAAAACTGAATAAAAGTAACTACCCCTCATCTTATATGTCTTACCCTTTGAGACAATGAAGGCAACTATTCCTAACTCATGGCCCATCCTTATTTCAACAGCCTTATGTTATATCACTCTCTTTCATGGTTCCTATGCTTCAGATTCACTGCATATCATGCATTCATTTATTCATTCATTCATCAAATATTGACTCAACATTGCAAGGTATGGAGATTATATTTTGAAAAAGACAAATAAGGTCCCTTCCTTCATGGAACATACCTAAAATAGAGAAATAAATAAACACACAAAACATTTCTACATTGTAATTGATGTTTAAGTGATGATAAGTAGAGAGGTGGATGGAAGCAAATGGATACTGAGGACTACTGTAGAAATGGTGGTTGAGAAAAGCTCTCAGAGAAGGTGAAATTTTGCTGAAATGTTAAGAAAATGGACCAGCTCTCTAAGGATGTGAATTAACAATTTTGAGTAGAAATAACCAAAAATCACAAGGATGTAATGCCGCAGTGACAAAAATGAGTAATCAGGACTGGTTATAAATATAGTGGGGCCCTAGGTAAAATGGAAATGTGAGACCCTTAATTTTAAAATTACTAAGAATTTCAAGATGGTGACAGAGCATGAAAAATCTGTCTGAACAGAGACCCTGTGCAACTGTGCCAGTCATATGCCTAGGAAGCCAGACCTGAAAAGGGTGGACCTCTGTGCACTGGAGGTCTCTATGAGATCAGAACATGTAATAGTGTATGCACTAGGCCATGGAATGGGCACAACATGACAGGTCTGCTTGCTCTGGTAACAAAGGACCTGGAAGGCTGGACTTTTGCAAAAATGTGTGAAAATTAGGAATGTACAATTCAAAGAGAGGTATCCCTCACCAAGAACAGGGAGGTGGATCGGCCTCCAGACAGTGCTCTCTCCTCCAACTGCACCTGTGTTCACCCATAGCCCTGGGAGATGTGTCAAAGTACGATCTCTCTTACTTCCAGGCTTTTGCAAATAAGGAATGCAGCCGACACACCACCCTGACCTCCTCATTACTATGATCTGCAGGTACATAAGAAATGTCTGACTTATTTACCCTATCTCTTGGCCCATAATAAACTTGCAATCATGTATTGAATTAACCAATTGGCAACTTGAGGAATAAATAATTCTATCATGTTATAAGTGACAATGTGGAAAATTTTTGGAAGAAAATATAGGCAAAATTAGAAAACTTTATATTATGAAGTCATGTTTGGGAAATAGCTTATCAGAAAAGAAAATTGCAATTTGCCAATTTTAAAAAAATTGTTTATAATAGTTGACTGAAAATTCATGGGACATAATAAGGACTATAGCAACAAATTTCAGACTCTCCAACTAAATGCCAAAACCTCTAGGTGGTTCGTAGTCCTCATTCTCTTTTTTTCCTCTAAGAATAGGGCAGTTAGTAATTAACACAAGACTAAAAAAAATATCCCATAAGTGTATGAAGAGCTAATAAAGGAACAGGACAGATCACAACTCTAATTTAACATTTTTCATGTAATATCATTAACCAAGGAAATTCAGGTCACTTAGAACATCTGCTAAAAAATACATATTGAGCCCAAAGAATGCCAATATCATTCTTCTTGTGATTTGTACAAATAATTTATTCAATATTTGTGATATAAACTATATTGGTCTTCAACAATGTCATTTTGAACAGATTATCACTTATTTAACTAATGGAATTAGCCCCCTACACTGTCTTCAATATGATAAATGTAAAGAAAAGTAAATACATTTCATTCAACACTGGAATTCTGACTGCTCACAGATATTACAAAAAGGGCTTAGATTCAAATAACAGTTTGGAACTCTGCTTTCCAAACATGTCTGAGAGTATTACTTGACATTCTTTTGAAAAAATTATATAGATTCACAATACCCTCCATGTGGATTCAGTTTCAACATGTACAAGGAATATATTTTTTAAAAAAACTAATTTAAAGTGCTGTTTACAGTTGGACAATTTTTGGGAAAAGACTTCAAAACCAACAAAGCAGATCCATCACATGTTAAAAGAGGACTGATCTGAATGTACATGTTAACATGCATCTGATTTTTCAAAAAGATTTTTAAAATATTCATTAGAAAAACTAGGAAAAAAACTTCAGTTTCTTCAATAGGGTAGCTTTACTAATAGGTAATATTGGTTTGTGTATAGCAATGTGTTAGGTTTTCATTTATTAGTTTTCCCTACCCTTGGTCAAGGTTAACTAAGTTCAAATTTCTATGAATGTGTGTTTTCCCTTGATGAACAGTAGACTATGTTCAAAATCTTCTTTCCATACCAGACTGTCAGTACTCTCTGGACATGGAAGACTGAGATGGTTAGATATGTACCTTACATGCCTTATGAGAAAACTACATGCCACTACTTAGAAATAAGCTGCTAACTCCATGAACGTTCTACACAAACATTTTGAATTACCAAAAAGGTATGTAAGAGTATTAAAAAAGGGGGCAATAGACAGTCTTGCTTTCCCTTTTTATTCTCACTGGTCATTTCAACAGTCAGTGTGTCCAACTGGGATCACACATATGTACTCTGATTAACTCAAGACATGAAGTTGGCATGGTTATGTAGGCATAAATGACATTCATATATCTCCCATAAACATATTGTAATGATGATACTTATCTTAATATCTATTTTTATCAATTCATATTACCCAGTGCAGAAAAAAAATTCTAGTTTACTATACACCTTACTTTTCATTATGTGAAAACTTCTAGCAGAACCATTTCTAATATGCTTCTGTTAAACATCTAGCATCCTTGACACCCATGTTGGATAAGATTTGGATGAGCTATAAGTAAGATTAGTTTTCAATTTATAGACATCCATTATCTTTGGAAAATGAGCCAGAATAAATCCCCAAACCATAAGCCTCCTTCCTGTAATATCTTACCAAGTGCCAATTCAGGCACTAATCACAAAATTTCATTAGGTACATTCAACCCATGTCTAATATTTTATAGAAAATGCTGACTGAAATTAAGTGGTTTGTCAAGCAACAATTACTAGTGAATCTAGTATTTATGACTCACCTTCTTTCTCTTTTGTATGAATCTGCTACTGGTGGTATTTTTCTGACCTTCTGCAATGAAGTCAATGAATTTGACCTTGGAAGACTGGCAATCTTATTTTGTTCCCCTCCCAGACTTTCCACTTTTGAATATATACTATGAGGTTCTCCCATTGCAATTTCCCCCTCCACTGTAGAAGTTCCTTTTCCCCAGTCTACTTCTTGGGAATATTAATGGCATAATATTATTACAGGCACTGTTTCTTTTTTCTTTTTGAAATGCAGATCACCAGGTTTAGCAATTGCAGATTGGATTTGAAAGTGAAGAGATTCAAATGTAGTAATGCTGCCAGAAGACAGCTCCTTCACTGATTTAGAATCAGTGAAATGTGTGACAGGAAAGACTATGTGTTGGCAATAGGGCTTGATACATGTTTCAAGAGCAAAATTGAAACTATCCTCCCATGGTTTTCAGCTATAGATCACTAAAAGATCTTCTCATAAGCAAAAGACTGCAGACCCTCCTTCTTCCTCATCCTCTCTCAGGGTAGAGACATAGATTTCAAAATTAGATATGTCAGAGCTTTCATAATTTATTGCTGAAGCACATGCTTAAAACTGTCTCTTATTGAAAAAATATATTAATTATATTTCTGCCTTTTTATCATGTAAATTTAGAGCTCATGAAAGGAACCAGATGGACAGCTTTTGGAAATGAATCCTTCCTTTGATTAAAAGACAAGAAGTAAAGTCACTAGACGCTCCATCTCTGAAAAGCTCCCTCCGAAAATTTTTAGCAGCGTTAAAAAGGTTGGAAATTGTGAATTCAAGTTTCTACTTGTGTGTACATGTAGTCAAGTACTTATTAGTGCCAACAACAATCTAAGTTTTCTAGTAAATATTATATTTATTGAATTGTTGGAACTTTAAAGATGAAAGCACATTAATTCATTAAACATCATGCCATATATCATATGAATTCAAATCATTTTTAAAAATTAAGAGAGTTCAACTTTAACATTTCAAATGTAATTCTTCCTGATTTGAAGTCTCTTACTCATCTTATCAAGTTGAATTTATTTTTCAATAATTTTAGTTACTAAATACCTCATCTGACCATTAGAAGTATATATTTTTTATGAAATAGGTATTGTATTTTTTTATGAAATAGATATTTACTGAATATCTATTCTATGTCAGCCCTATTGTGAGAAGTTGATTCAATGGTAAATAAAAAGACATGATTCAACTCTGAAGCCATTGTCACTATAGAAGAAAAGGCCACAAGCCAACACTAGGGAAAGTGCAAAATGCCCAGAAATCAAACTAAGAAGAAAATTGACTTAGCTCTGGGGGTCAAAGAACATGAAAAGTGTAGATATATGAATTTTGCATCTAACAAGCCATTGACTCAACTAATTCAGTGGCTGCTGGTGAAATTTTAGAAGAGGTGACAGAATGTGTTTCATATTAAAATTTAGAAATTTGTAGTTTGACTTTGTTCATGTGTCTCTGGTGCTAAAACATTACTGCTGGTATTTGGAAAAATAAGTAAGTGAATAAATAAGTACATAAATAAATGCATTATAAATAAAGTAATAATATGGAAGCCCAAAAAGGACTAACTGGAAAGACTCATCACCATGCAGGATATATGTTAACAATGTACAAATATTTAAAAGATTGCTCACACTTTGCAGTTTGTGTTAGAGCTTGGTTTCTACTTCAGCCTGCTTCTTTACCTAGTCACACTGGCTTTGGGGCACAATCTAACCTGGAAATCAAGTGCAAAAATAAAATCAAAGACTGAGCTTAAATTAACATATTGGTTGATGGATTTCACAATAAAATAGAACTACTGGCATTATAAATCCCATTGGTTTATTTTATTTGATAGAAGTTTAGTTGAATCTAGTATTTTATTCTCAGGTATTGACAAATGCCAAATTACCTATTTAATAATAGTCTGTTGTGTCCTTCCTCTAGAAACTGGAAACTAAGTTATTACATTGTTACTGCTATCCTTGTTTTATAGTAAGTATTGAAAACAGTTCTCAAGTGTTAGCTTTAACACAGGCCTAGAATAAAATGGATTATATATTTCATGTTATACAGCACTCAGCCTAAGTTTTATTTCTTAAGAACCACTTTTCTAGGTTGATAAAACTTCCATCAGCAGTGATTTGAGAAACAGAAACATTAAAATAATAAGATTTCTTATTTTAAGAAATTACTCTGCCTTCTAATGGGGTGTAGTTTTAATTTTGAAGAGGGCTTCATGAAAAGTTTCTTCAATTCAACTGAATTGATTTTCATAGTGTTGAGTATAGAAAATTACTGCCCTTGAACTAATCTCATTAGCATCATCTCAAAACTCTACATCTCCTAAAATGCTGAGTATTTTCTGCAAAGTCTTCCTTCTCTACCCCAATTGTAGGAATCTTTGCTATCGTGTTCATCACTATATTTTCAACACTCACACAGACTGACTCAAAATAATCATTACATAGTTATGATTTGAATGAGTGGTAGATAAGTGAATGAGTGAAATGTATGTTACCATAATAGTCTAGAGTCATTGTCTATACTTCTATTATCAATAGATTAGAAATTAACTGGTCATTTTTGTAATATTGATGAAAAGTCATATTTTTGTTGTGTTTTGACATATTAACAGTATGTACAACATTTTTATTTATCCTCAGAGTCATTTTTGAAGAAAGCAGCTTCCATTTCACTCCTTTTTATAAAAGAAGAAACTTAAATCTGTTTAGGTAGATGTGGCATGAGAGCACAAGACTATTGTAGCAGCAGACTACAAATCAGTAGAGTGGAGAAAGCCACTGTAGTGGTTAAGGGCTGGGTGAGGGAGCTAACCATTTAGGCTGCCTCTTGACATGGAGTCAAAGCAGCTCTACCTAATACATAGAAACAAACACAGGGAGGCTGCCAAAGTGAGGAGACAAAGAAACATGGCCCAAATGAAAGAACAGATCAAAACTCCAGAGAAAGAGCTAAATGAAATGAAGATAAGCCATCTATCAGATGCAGAGTTCAAAACACTGGATATAAGGATGCCCAAAGAATTTAGTGAGGACCTCAGCAGCATAAAAAAGATCCAGTCAGAAAAGATGGATACACTAATTGAAATAAAGAACAATTTTCAGAGAAACAAGAGTAGAGTGGATGAAGCTGAGAATCAAATCAATATTTTGAAACATGAGAAAGTACAAACAACCAATCAGAACAAGAAGAAAAAAGAATCCAAAGACATAAGGATAGTACAAACAGCCTCTGGAACAACTTCAAGCCATCTAATATTCACATCATAGGGGTGCCAGAAGGAGAAGCAAAGGAGCAAGAAATTGGAAATCTATTTGAAAAATATGATAAAAGAAAACTTCCCTAATTTAGTAAAGGAAACAGACATGCAAGTCCAGGAAGCAAAGAGAGTCCCAAACAAGGTGGATGCAAAGAGACTCATTCCAAGACACATCATAATTAAAATGCCAAAGGTTAAAGTTAAAGAGAGAATCTTAAGCAGCAAAAGAAAAGAAATTAGTTACCTATAGGGAATGTCAGCTGATTTCTCAAAAGAAATTTTGCAGGCTAGAAGGCATTGGCAAGAAATATTTAAAGTCATGAAAAGCAGGAAACTACAGCCAAAATTACTCTACCCAGCAAAGCTATCATTTAGAATCAAAGGGCAGAGAAAGAGCTTCCCAGACAAGAAAAATCTAAAAGGAGTTCCATCATCACTAAACTATTCTTATATGAATGTTAAAGGGACTTATTTAAGAAAAATAAGATCAAAACTATGAACAACAAAATGGCAATAAATATGTACCTATCAATAATTGAATCTAAAAACCAAACTAAGCAAACAAGAACAGAGACAGAATCATGATATGGAAAGCATTTTGATGGCTGACAGATAGGTTGGGGGTGTGGGGAAATGGGTGAACACATGAGGGGATTAAGTACAAATGAGTAGTCACAGAATGGCCATGGGGATGTACAGTATAGGAAATGGAGTAGTCAGAGAACTTATATGCATGACCCATGGACATGAACAAGGTATGGGGATTGCCTGAGGGAGTGAGGGGGTGCTAAGGATGGATGGGAGCAAAGAGGGAAAAATCAGGAAACTGTAATAGCATAATCAATAAAACATAATTTTTTAAAAAAATTAAAAATAAAAAAAGAGTGAACCATTGGCTGAGTTATCTCAGCTCTTGGTGCTGCAGTGGACTCATCATAGGCTTATTATGAGACTCAAAGGAGTCAACATTTGTAAATGGCTCAGAACAGGGCCTGGTTAATGGAAAATACTCAATAGACATCAACATTTGTTATTTCAAGCTGAGAGTCCTTCCTACCCTGGGCTTTCTTAAATGTTTTTCTTAAGGATTTACAGGAACAAGTATAAAGGACACATGGACAAAAAATAGGGTGGGGTGGAAATAGGAGGGAGGTGGGGAGGGCTGGGCGGGTTGGCAGGGATGGGAGTAAAAGTCAGAAAACTGTACTTGAACAACAATTAATAAAAATTAAAAAATAAATAATTAAAAAATTTAAAAAACAAGAAAAAAAAATAGAGAAACTGTCCAATATAGAATTTACCCTAAAGAAATAATTGAGTGTTTATAAAACACTCAATTTAGCTATCAACATAATAAAGTGTTCTTTAATCAAAAACTACAAAAATATACAAATATACATGTATAACACAAGTGCACTGTTCAATAAATTTTGGTACATATAAAAAATTTAACTTTAAACACACATATATATTTTATGATACTTTTAAAATCATGGCAACCAGCGCATGTTCAAAGTGCTATATTTAAGCACTGCAATTCTAACTATTTATTTTATCTTTATAGTTTTATGATATCTGTCATACTTCATTGGGATTTCTAAGTGTCCATTTAACTTAAAATGGCCTACCCAAGGAGTGGTAAATGAAAAAAAAATTTACTCTAATTCAATGATGAAATAGAATTTCATAGGAAGTAACAAACAAAAAAATGAGCATTACATCTCTCCCCTCAGATAACACACACTGTAAAGTGTCAATCTATATCTGTGGGGACAAGGTTCTTACTTTGTCCCTCAACTAATAAATAGTTCTTGTCCTAATTTTTAATTGATTATAATGACATGTAATAACTAAGGTCTGCAAAATTGTCTGTCAAAACTAAAAAATGTGCCAAAAATTTTTAATAATTTGATTTTTCAAAATTAGCTGAAATCCTTGTCTGTTACTCCAGAGTAGGCTGTATATGCTAACTTCAACCTAGGTTAGTGACAAATATATTTAATTTTATTTCAGAATAAAATTAAAAGTGAAGACATACTGAAAAATTTTTAGGTGAATATTTTTAATCCTCGGGAGGGGAGGACTTCATGAGCAGTTCAACAAAAACAAAAAGCAGTAAAGAAAATCTGTTAATTACTTAAAAGTATAATTTTTATATGACAGACAAAAATATTTAAATCAAAGAAAAATGTATAACAAATATTTGTAAAACATGTACAAGGCAAGATATTAATAATAAGTAAATAAATCTAACTAAGAAATTGAAAACAAAAAACTCAATTAAAAAAATAAGCAACATAAACAAGCAATTCAAAAAAAAGGAACAAAAGGAATACAGATGAACATATAGCACATAAGAGGATGTTTATCTCTCCATGCAGACACTATAAATTAAAGTAAAACATTTTTCTTTAAAAAATTGGGTTGGTTTAGTAAGGTTGGTAATACCCACTTCCTGCTAACGGTGAGAATAAATAGATATTCTCACTACTTAAAGATTAAGTATAAATTGGCACAATGTTTCTGAGCACAATCTGTTAATAGAAAAATTGGTATAGATACAGATGATATATACATATACAGTTAACCCTTGAAAATGCTGGGGTTAGGGACTCTGACCCCTGTGTAGTCAAAAATTTATGTATAACTTTTGACTCCACCAAAAGTTAATTACTGTGTTTCTCAGTATCTGTGGTGGATTGATTGCTTCTAGGACTTTTCCACATAGGCCCCAGTCCACAAATGCTCAAGTCTCTTGTATAAAGTGGCCTAGAATAGTGCATATATTTGACACTCCACATTCATGAATTTTCAATTTGGGATCAAAAATACTGTTTTCAACCTGCAGTTGTTTAGATCCATGGGTGCAAAACAGCCAATACAGAGAGCCAACTGTATATTTGAAAACAAAAATCCATGTATAAGCGGATGCGTACAAACTGTATTGTTCAAGGGCCAACTGAAATTACATGTGCATATATAAATTATATATATAATTTTCATACTGTAACTCAAAATTTCTACTTATAGGAATTCAATTTATACAAAAAAAAGCATGCCAATATATAAAGATATGTATATATGCACATATATCAGGGGGGAGCCCAAAAAATAGAATAATCTTTTGCAGAGTGGGCCTCTTGTAATACAGGCCTCCCCCACTAGGTGAGTGTTCTAGGAACCCATTTGTATCAGTGTACTAGCTGGTGTTGTGAGAGGTTGCATTTGGCTTCAGTGAATGTTTCTTGAACATTCTTTCATCCTGTTTTCCCACTTCATGATGGGTTATTTATTAATGCACCTGCCCACACCATGCTGAGTGTTCAGCAATTTTTGACCAAAAACAGCATGATCCTTGTGCTCCAAATAGAAAATGTCCACTATATATGTCCTGATTAAAAAATTTTAGCCAGCATATAGATCATGACCCCTCTTATTATATACATCAGAAAGAGTTGGGAAAGTTTTATGCCAACATACACAGGTCTGGCAGTAGTAAGGCCTGCTTGAGTGTGGTTGGTATGGTAGTAATAGGTGTATAATAATTTATAGTTTTAATTTGAACATTTCACCTAAAATTCATATGGTGTGCTTGAGTGTAGTATTGTTATGTTATAGAATTGCATGCTTATGATTTTGTAATAAAAGATTTTGTAAGAAAAAGGGGTATTATTAGTGCCAGACCCTGTGTTTTTTAACTTTAGTGGGATTTTTATGAAAGGATTTATATATGTAAATAGGACCATGCAATATGTGGTCTTTCATTATGGCTTCTTTTACTTTGCATAATAATGTTTTTATAGTTTATCCATGATTTAAAATTTGGGTTTTTTTAATATTATGAAGCAGTATTACATTATATAGATATACCACCATTTGTCTGTTCATTCAGCAATTAGTGGACATGTAGATTGTTTTAAGTTGGGGGTGTTAGGTATATGCCAACACATTAATAGCAATCATCTCAGGATATTGGGATTATAAGTACTCTTCTTCCACATACATTTCTGTATGTGCTTATATTTTCTTAACAATTGAGGTGGGGGAAATAGGGTAGCAGCACTGTTTTTAATGGTGCTCAGAATAAGATGATAAAACCACAAGTCTATTTATAAACTTCAACCCAAGTTGAACATATTTTGCATGACAATTTTTTTCTACATCCTTCTCCCCTTCATGCTAATTTTATACAAATTAGGTTAAAGAACTAGAAATTTGAAAATTCCCCACAACTCCTCTTAAAAATAGGTATATAACAGCCAGATTTGCTTATTGAAAACAGATTGACCCAAACATTATTTATTGTTTTACCTTGGCTGCTACTTCAATTTTTAATCATAATTACTTTGTTAAAATTTTGAATATTGTAAGAATAAATTGAATTCATATGAATGTGTTTACACATATAGCTTTATAATGATATATACAATACATCCTGTAAACACAGTATACCATAAAGAAACATATAACGATAGAAATGTGAATAAAGAATTTTCTTATCAGTGGCAATATGAAGGGATACAATGATTCAGTTTTATTTGAATGGTTTTGATGTATTACAGTGGGTTTTTTTAATCAGTTACATTTCTTTTCTCCAAACATCAATCCATCACATACTTACAGGGTCTCCTATGTGCTAAGAGCTTACTGTGGGTATGTAAATCACACAGTTCTTGCTCTCAGGGAACTTTGAAGAGCCAAGCTTATGAAAATTTAACTTTTGAAAAGATGAGTTGATGTTAAGCAATAATATGAAACAGCATGATTTAATTAGTTGCCATATGTTTTGTGTTGTGCTTTCAAATAAACCACAAAAACCCACTTCATATAGGATCTATAGGTGAACCAATAAATTTCTCGCCAAAAGTAAATTGATCCTTGTTGTATCATTATCATCAACATTTTAATTATCATCTTCAAATTGTAATAATTTCTATATTTGAAGTTTGAGAAGAATGTTTACTTTGTTTCTTTGTATTTTAAACCCTGCCTTAATTATGCAATGCTGAATTGGGATATCATTATTCACCTGGAGCCTAGATTAATAAACTGTATTTTACAAATTGGGGCAATTGTGCAAATTCCATTGGGCTCTTAATGAGAAAAAAGAAATTTTAACTAGTAGATGAGGCTGCCTCTCCTCTGGCTGCTGATGTTGCCAATTGTACTTCATTCTGGAAGATTAAGCTACAAATTGCACTGATGTATTCTGTTTATTGATAGCTGGAAAGAATTGGAGAGTTGAATTTAGTGCTAAATCTACAGAACCTTTAAAAATTGCAGTACTGTAGCTAGCCTAAGAAGATGAAACTTTTAGAATATACAATCTGGACCTAAAAAATTGAAGTCTACATTTTAATAGATAGAAATCAATGATAAATATTTATAATTTTCAGTCAATATCCAGCAGTACCAGGTTTAGAAAGAACCCCTCTGGCATATTTAGGCCAATCTTATAAAACTGAATTGATGATGAGCTACCTCATTGAGGAAGAATCCATATTAAATGAGGCAATTTACAAAGCTTTTAGCAACATTCATGTTAGCATATAGATCATTCAGTAAATATTACCTATTTATTTACATCAAGTATGCAGAGAAGGCACTGTTGAATTCTGATAGGAATTATTCTCCACAAATTTTGTCATTATACACTAAAGTGGTATGGAAGTAGCCAGACAGCCTTTTGAGAAAGTGAAGGACAGAGTTCATGGGTATTCTTTCACTTTCTTTAGGAACAATGACAACAGATCTGAAGTGGCCTCACACATCTCCATCAAGAGATTAGTGAATGGGAAATGCTATTTTCTATCACAACATTATAGCAGAATGCTAAATATAAACTTTTATTTAATTACATCATATAAAATTGAAATGTAGAAAATCAATTTCAAAAATACTTAAGTATGATTTCTCTATGTATTAATTTCTTTTTGATATTTAAGTTTCTGTTCTTGTTATATATTAGGTGTCTGTTTATTGAAAAGAAAAATCATTAAAGCTTGCTCTACTTTCAGCTAATTTGATTACTTTTTAAAAAAAATCAATATTTATTTTAAAATAATTTAGACTCACATGAAGTTGCAAACTAAGTATAAAGATGTCCTAGGTACCCATCAGCTAGTATGCCCAATGGTGAGAACTTACATAACCAGAGTGCACTATCAAAACCAGAAATTGATTGGCAAAATTCAATTAAATAGACTATAGATCTTACTCAGATTTCACCCATTTTTGAATTTACTCAATTTTGTATGTTTTATATATAGCTCTATGATATGTTACCATGTGTACATATCTTATAACCAACCCTGCAAACAAAATGCAGAATCATTTCCTCATCACAGTGGAATTCCTAATGGTGCTCCTTCATAATCACACCCTTCCTGTCTTCCCTAACCTCTGGCAAATAATTTTCTAGTCTACATCTCTTTAATTTTGACCATTCCTCATAAAATAAACAATTTTACTTTAAAACACAAATAGGAAAGATTTAACAACAATTCTTATCTATATATACATAAATGTATGCAAAGTAGAGATTACAGATGCATCATTGGTGGTGTTTGGAAATGGGTCACACAGGTACAAGAATTCATGATATTAAATTTTCAACACTTGCAAGAATTAATAGGAATATAACTTTAGTTTATGAAAGTGAGATACTGATTGCCACTGACTAGTTCTCCAGGATACAAGTTAATTATTATCAGTTACCATCTAATAGTTTTGTCTTAGATGATTGTTATGTTAGAAGAACGTTGGAAAAAAAAACTGAGAGAATACTTTCCTTTTCTGAATGGGGGAAAAAAGCGGCCCACTGACAAAAAAAACAAACAAAAAACATTTTAGATTTAAATGAAATGGTACATGTTTTTAGTAGCAAATTTCTTGTGTAGAGGCTAACTGTAGTAGCCTCTACAGTTAGAATTTGAAAGGATACATAAGTCAATGTTTCAAGTTTTATAAGCATGTATTTAAATAAATGCTCACAAAAACATTCATAAGTTTGGTATGACTTTCTTAAACTTAGTAAACTAATCCTCAAATTAAAAAATCTTAATGTTCTTAAGTCTATACCCTTGCATACTTTTAAAACTGAACAGTCTCAAGGTTTTTCTTTCTCCTTCACCAAAATAGAAAGCTACTCACTTGGACTTCTACATATCTTTTTACCACCTAAATTCTACTATCAAATACAAGTAATTTGCTGTTTTGAACAGAAATGACAGTAAAATTGGCTTATTTTTCACAGCAAGAGTTGTAGGTAATTTTTAAGGAACTGAAGCATGAAAGCATAAGGCTTAAGAGCTGAACTATATGGAAATTTGGGACAGCTCATTCTGAATAGGACTAAATTCATATGTACAAATGTACTTAGCTGTAAAGGATCAAAATCTCAAATTCTTACCTCATTGTTGTAGAGAGCAGAGACAATAAAATGGCATTAGTCCAGTCAAGATAGCTTCAAGTATATAAGTCAAAGTGGAGTCACTCAGGTCAACCAAGACAGCTGCCAGTCAGCCATGATACTTTGGTTCAAAAGGGAAACTACTTAAGTCCAGCTAGACACATCTGGCAAGGAGACACACCCTAGATATCTGCACATGTGATCAGAACAGCTGTGTCTACAGCGTGGGACCACCCACAGATGGGCTTCTGGGCAAATTCCTCACTAGTCATCAGGGGTGCCAAACATTTATCAAAAAGACTCCTAAGGGTAGAGTAGACCACTTTGAAGGTATGACTGAGGTGGGCTCCAGACCACTGCTAGACAGCCGAGTTCCACACACCAGAGTGCTGCTCCATGCCACACTGATCTCCCTTGGCATCAGCTGCCAGAGGCCCTGCCCTGCTGCTCACCTGGCTCCAGAGATCCTTCCTTGCAAGGTGCTGACAACTCCCTAGCCTCCCATGCTGTCTCCCAAACCTGCAGACTGAGACTCTAGGACTCAGCTTTATTACTCCCCCATTGATTGCTCTGTGTGTGTGTTATATTTCTTATAGATTGTTAAGGTGTGAGTAGGATATTAATGTATGTTGATGTCCTACTTTGAATGAACCTGCATTCAATAAAAGCTGAGTGAATAGCATAGTTACTGTGCATGTCACTGTTGTCTGTTCCTTTGTGCCGGGCTGCACAGCAGGCAGCTAGACAAGCACTTGCCAGGCTGACTTACATGAAAGACTATATCATGAGCATATGCTAGTGACACTTGTTTATGTTTATGGTATTGTATGAGATTTAGATTTCTAGCCTTCAAATATGTGGAAATTTACTTCAAACTGATGGTCTTCCTTTTTCAGTGGGAACATCTTCATTAAAAAAACAGTATACATTATTGGAAAGTATCTATTCTGTTCAATTAATATATAGTCCCAGTGCACTGTTAAATTTTATTTATTTATAACACTACAGAGAATTTGAAAAAAATAGGAAAAAAACATTTAATAAAGAGTAAAAGAAAAATAATAAATGAGATTTTCCTGCAGAGGATTTGAATGAAAATTCTAGGAAAAAACATTTAATAAAAAGTAAAAGAAAATAGAAAATTAGAACCAAGAGAAAGATTATAAAACTATGTTGATGATAAAGGTCTGCAGATCTAGCATGGTACTCTTGCTTAAAATTTAGATTTGCAGCCCCGGCCGGCATAGGTCCGTGAATTGAGCGTGGGCTGAGAACCAAAGTGTCGCAGGTTCGATTCCCAGTCAGGGTACACGCGACCCCCAGCAACCGCACATTGATGTTTTTCTCTCTCTCTCTATCTCCCTCTCTTCCCTCTCTAAAAATAAATAAATAAAATCTTTAAAAAAATTTAGATTTGCAGTTTCCAGCAGTGAAGTCAAAATGAAAAGCACAGTTATGGGCCCTTATGAGAAAAGAGGAATTTACATTTCTCCGGTAGAGATAAGGTCCATTCTTGAGACACATATATAGAACACTATATCTTCAAAAAATTTTATTTTGAATTTCCTTAAATACCTTCTAAGAAAATTTGACAACATAATAAAATACACTTATGAATGTGATTCCAGGGAAGATGTAAACACTAATCAGAATGAGTTTCTGGAATGAGTTTCTAGCCTATTCTGGAATCAGTGAAAGCCAAAATAGTGTCTTTCTGAAGGTGAGAGAATGATAAAGCATCCATATTTATTCTCCCTGAACTGAACCAATTTTACCAAATTATGTACTCAAATGGTAGTCCAAAGTAATACCAATTTTGAGTTAACACTATTTTAAGAAATGGCCTAATGCTTCCCTGAATCTGACTTTTGGAAAGATAAGGAATTCCGGCCAACATGGAGGCATAGGTAGATACACTTTGCCTCCTCGCACAACCAAATAAAGGACAATGACAAATTTAAAAACAAAAAATAACCAGAACTGCCAGAAAATCAAACTGTATGAAAGTCTGACAACCAAGGAGTTAAAGAAGAAACATTCATCCAGATTGGTAGGAGGGGCAGAGACAAGCAGCCAGGGTGGAGAGGGCTTGCAGCAAGATGATGGCAGGAGGACCTGGGGGACAAAGCAGTGGCTGGCGGAGTAGGCAGAGCGGGTAGTTACATATTTGTGTGCAGATAACTAGGAGGAACAATCAGGGACAGAGACAGACTACGCAACCCAGGGACCTAGTATGGGGAAATAAAGCCTCCAAACCTCTAACTGAAAAAACTGGTGGGGGTGATGGCAGCAGAAGAAGTTCCAAGCCTCACTGGAGAGTTCATTGGAGAGACCCACAGGGTCCTAGAACATCCACAAACCCACCCACCCATGAATCAGCACCAGAAGAGTCCGATTTTCTTGTGGGTAGCAGAGGGAGTGACTGAAGCCTGTGGAGAGCCAAGCAGGCAGTATTGTTCCTTCTTGGACCCCTCCTACAGATACAGTGCCACACGCCCTGGTGAATACCTAAGGCTCCACCCCTTACTACATAACATGTGCACCAAGAAAAAAATAATATGGCCCAAATGAGAGAACAGATAAAGCTCAAATAAAACACAACTAAGCAATGAAGAGATAGCCAGCCTACCAGATGCTGAATTTAAAACACTGGTAATCAGGATGTTCACAGAAATGGTTAGTATGGTTGCAAAATAGAGGAAAAAGTGAAGGCTATGCAAAGTGAAATAAAAGAAAATGTACAAGAAACCAACAGTGAAATGAAGGAAACCTGTACTCAAATCAATGGATTGAAGCAGAAGGAAGAAATAAACATTCAACCAGAACAGAATGAAGAAACAAGAATTCAAAAAAAGGAGGAAAGGCTTAGTATAGTAGACTGTTCTGCGTGGCATGGGCCCAGCTCCCACCCAGAGATACACCAGACCCACACCAACGGATAGGTTCTCCTGTGGAGAATCAGGCCTGCAATGTGCCTAGGCTGCTATGAGTCTTGCTTTTTGCTAAAATTCCCTCAACCTGAATTGAGGACATTTACTGCAAAGCAACTTCCTAAAAAACATGCTAAACCTTCCAAGGATGAGAGTAACCAGTTCAACTACTTTTGCCTTTTCATTTGCAAATATCCCTCTTCTGTGATATGATTAGCAGCATTGGCTCCTTTGTTTTCTGTAAAAGGTAACCACCTAAAGTGAGCCTGTGCATAGTTAATGAGGACCTTCTTGTAATGTGCCCAGTAAGACAATAAAAGGTCATTGGATCAAGGGCTGAGGCTTTTGCTCCCCTTGAGGAAAAGTCATGCTGTCCCTTTTCCTCCACTGGATTCAGTAATCCATGTGAATGTCTCCTTTCATCCATAATGACACAGACCCCAGGACCCGGGGTCCACATCAGCTTAGGAACCTCCCAAACAACTTTAAATGTTCCAACATCCAAATCATAGGGGTGCCAGAAGGAGAAGAGGAAAAGCAAGATATTGAAAACTTATTTGAAAACATAATAAAGGAGAACTTCCCTAATCTGGCAAAGGAAAAAGACTTCCAGGAAGTCCAGGAAGCTCAGAGAGTCCCAAAGAATTTGGACCCAAGGAGGAACTCACCAAGGTACATCATAATTACATTAGTCAATATTAAAGATAAGGAGAGATCTTAAAAACAGCAAGAGAAAAGGAGACAGTCACTTACAAAGGAGTCCCCACAAGACTGTCAGATGATTTCTCAAAAGAAACCTTGCAGGTAAGAAGGAGCTGGAAAGAAGTATTTGAAGTCATGAAAGGCAAGGGCCTACATCCAAGATTACTGTATCCAGCAAAGCTATCATTTAAAATGAAAGGACAGATAAAGTACTTCCCAGACAAGCTCAAGTTAAAGGAGTTCATTATCACCAAGCCCTTATTATATGAAATATTAAAGGGACTTATCTAAGAAAAAGAATAAGATTAAAAAATACAAACAGTGAAATGACAACAAACTCACAACTATCAACAACCAAATCTAAAAACATAAAAACAAAAACTCACTAAGCAAACAACTAGATCAGGAACAGATTTAGAGAAATGGAGATCATATGGAGGGTTACCCATGGGGAAAGAGGGAATAGGGGAAAAGGTACAGGGAATAAGTAGCATAAATGGTAGGTACAAAATAGACATGGGGAGGTTAAGAATAGCATGGGAAAGGGAAAAGCCAAAGAACTTATATGCACAATCCATGGACATGAACTAAGGTGGGGGAATGATGGTGGGAGAAGGGTACAGGGCAGAGGGGAATTAAGGGGAACAATGGGAAAAATGTAATAGTAAATTAAATAAATGTAAAAATTTATTGATTTATATAATCAATAAAATATATTTAAAAAGACAAGACTATTATGATTTTGAGTTACTGTTTCATTTCAGTACTATGCATCTCTAAAACAGATGTCAAAGCTTTCTATTTTTGAGTCATAATGATCTTAATTAATTTTCTAACCTGATTAGGAGGAATTTTACTACCATTCAAAGAACCGGCATCTATAACCAAAAACATCAGTTTCTTCCAGATTGGGCACCCAAAATGTCACAAATTTGTTGTGTTGGCACTGCCTCTTGACTCAGCAGTACCACTGTTGGGATTATACCCTGAGGATCCTGAAACACCAATTCAAAAGAACCTATGCAATCCAAAGTTCATAGCAGCGCAATTTACAATAGACAAGTGTTGGAAGCAAACTAAGAGCCCATCAGTGAACAAGTGGATCAAAAAACTGTGGTACATTTACACAATGGAATATTACAAGGCAGAAAGAAATAAGGGGCCCCTACCCTTTGGGACAGCATGGATGGAACTGGAAAGCATTGTGCTAAGTGAAATAAGCCAGGTGGTGAAAGAAAAATACCATATGATATCACTTATAAGTACAACCTAATCAACAAAACCAACAAGCAAGAAAAATACAACCAAAGACAATGAAATAAAGAACAAACTGATAGTTACCACAAAGGAAGAAGAAGGGAGATAACAAGGGAAGGGCCATCAAGGAACATGTATAAAGGACACATGGCCAAAGCCACAGGCAGTAGGTTCGAGGGTAGGAAGTGGAGATGGGTGGGGTGGGGGTGCATGGTAGGGTGGAAATGGAGGCAACTGTACTTTTAATTATTTATTTTAATCAAAAAGTTGTTTTAATTAAAATAAATAAAACATTTAAAAACAGAAATTAACAAACCACTTCCTTTGTAACAGCTTACCGTGAAAGGAAGATAACAGAAGATAGTACAGCCTATCTAGAAAGTACCCAATCTGGAATCAAAAGATTTTTCTTTTCCTTTTAATCTGCAATGTAATGTATTAGTTTATAATGGACTTAAAGTTTATTAATTTATTGTCAAGACTATTTTCTCTTTTCCAACTCTCCTGTTTCCAATGTTAATTGTATTGATAGTTCTGGATTTACATTCTTTTCATGTTGTAGATGTCAGGTACCAAAAAACACTAATTAATTCATGTCTTGGAAGAAAAATGCATTTATTTATTCCTAAATGAAAAACAAAAGAGCAATTCTTTCTTTCACAAATAAATTTATCACTTGGTGACAATACAAGGTGTTCTTGCTTGATTTAGACACTAGGTCCTGAAAGAAAGAATTGAATAATAAGTTGCTCAGTCTATGTAGGAATATTGGAAACAAACTTTTTGAAATCTGTTATTGACAGGAAGGTGAATTCTCTAAATTTCACTGGGAAGATTCCCTCTTGTTGAATGTCAATGAAGCGTCTGTTTATGTGCTCTTGCAAACAAATAACGAAGGCAGCAGCATCCCAGAGGACCTACTAAAAAGAGCTATCTGTCTATGAAAGTGAAAAAACTGGATGAAGCTATAGTACTTTATAAATAGCTTCAGTTAAACAAGAGCTAGATCCAATATAACTTGTCTGTACAAAAATATTGTTTTCTGGACAATGAGCATTCAAAGAGATTTTTTAATGAATAAAATGGTTATTATCAGTATAACTGCAGGTTTAGAAAAATTAACCTTAATAAAATACAACATCTCTTTTATAAAACCTATTTGTCCACTCCATTTTATTTTTGCTTTTGTCTGCACAGTTTCATTTTTGTCCGTACTCTTTCTCCCTCCTTGGATAACCTATTTTTTTGAATTGAGATATGCTACAAATAAAACCATCTGACAATTTTTGCTTGAAATCTTAAAAATATGGTTTCACACTCCTATTCTACCACAAACTTATAAATACCATGAACAAGTTACTTTACTTCAACTCCCTGGTCTTAAAAAGTAGGTTGATATCTATATGACAGGATTGTGGGAAGACTCAAGCAACATTTGATCAAATTGCCTAGTGCTTAGTTGGTGCTAAATAAATAGTTTAGTAATTAATTTTATTTTTCTATTAATGGACCACTTCCGATGATTTACAAGTCAATAGTGCCTAAATGAACATGCCCTCCCAAAGATGGTCAACTTCATTCCTAAGGATAAGTTTTGATCAGTCTCTCTTGCTCTCTTAGAGAATTCATGAGGAGATCCTAAAGGTATATCCATGATTTTAGTCCCTATCATACAAACTCTTATCCTGAAGCATCTCTGTGCTGTTAGATTGAAATAGTGGCTTGATGTGGTCGAGAGCAGGAGGCAGGAACAATAGAGAGGCACAAGGAGTGTGAAAGACAATTTAGTGTTTCCTCCTGGTCTGTATTTCATCTTACCCTTTGCTGTCTATGGACTATTCATCAACATTACCATGAACTGATATCTCCTCTGAAATTTTAATCAGTTTAACATTGGTGTATCTATAGATTAGATGAAATAACTTTTGCTGTCTCTTCTAAGCACCTTTATCATACAAATGGCTTACAGCCCTCATATCTCTCAGTATGAATTTCTAGATATCCTTCTATTTAAATCTTGTTTTCAAAGGACAAGGTGGAAGATGACAATGGTAATGAAGATTAACTGAAAGACTAATTATGTAGTCACTAGTGGGGAGATGAGGCATACAGTTAAATCTTTCTGTCACCAGTATTCATAACTAGTTCAGTTTAAATGCCAGATTTATGAGAGCAAGTGATACATCTCTATCATATGCCACATTTTTTTAAGGTAGGTTCAGTAGAATCTTAATTTTTCATACAAATCTATTCACTGTATATCAGTCTAAAATGTTGCTCTCTTTCCATTTCCCTGTTTGTTATATCCAACTTAGATTGAGTCTTAAATGATTATTACACATTAGGAATCTCTGTATGTTTTAATACTCACAAAACTATTTTTTTCTTTTTAAACTGACAACAACTCATTTGATTGGTGACAAGTTTTGTGTCATAAACCCATCATGAATACATTGCTAATTAATAAATTTAACTGCATAGACAAAGATACCTTATTTTATACCTACTAACATTTTTTTATACTGTGCCTATTTCAACTGTAGCACAAATCCAGTAACAAATAAATGCATGATTTAAATGCCAAATTGGCCATAGTAAGTTAATGTCACAACCGATGTAAAGGAGCCTTAACTGTAAATGTGTCCCTTGTCAAATGTGTATAATTAAAACTGTGCTCAATTAAAATGATGAAAACATTAAGAAGAGATTTTTCTTCCTATGCTTAGATGTTTTTTAAATCTCAGTTAATAAAAAGCATAAATAAAAATGGTCCAAGGATATATCTGTTGTATGTAAATAAAAATGAAAACTTAACAGTTCACTATTTAAGGAGAAATATCTGTTGCTTAAAAATGCATTTGAGACCATTATATTCCCTGAAGCTATGAACTTTCCAGCTCTCAAAGATAGAATACATTGCTCTTAGTCAATATGTATGGAGAACTCCAAGCAAAAGTTCTTATTTTTATCCTCTCCTCTAACTAGTTTTGAGTCATTGCTGTAATAATAAACTGGAACATCTAACAAATAATTCTAACAAGTATTTTTCTCAAGCAACTTGTTCTTGAATGAGGGAGGGAGATCTCTAAATTTATATATAAGTAGGGCTCAACAAACATAAGCCAAAGTTTATAATCATATCACTTAACCCTCAGCTTTTCTTTAGCCATTGACTTTTAAGTTTGGGATAGTTGTCTACCTAATAAATGTTGCTGATAGTATTTTTGTCCACTGTAATGATGAAAAAAAAAAACAATTCATGGTTTTGCATAGTCTGTATATAAATCTCTCTAGGCCCGAATAATTATTACTGTGTATGGATCACAGTCTCTTAGAATATTGGGAGTCTCTGAAAGGCTGTTATTCCAGTTCACTCTGACAGGTACATTCTTGAGCAAGTCATGAGGATCAGGAAATTTCATTCCAAAGTGATCTCCAAGAAAAAATATTTGAAATAAAGCAAGACTCTTCTTTATGGATACCTCTTCTCTTTCACCATTTACCCAATATATTCAAATTTCTTTATAAACCCTAACTGCTCCCAATTAATCAATACTTATTAACATCTCTAAAGAGCCTTTCCAGGTTGGACATTGCATTGCTTCCCTCCTCCTGGGCTCAAGGCATACTTTTACATTGATAATTGACCACAATATTTGGCTTGAACCATGAATTTCCTGCTGAGCCTCAAATGGCCTGAAAATTTTTCTAAAACCTTTCCGAAATGACACTACTTATTCAATCAGAATCAGTATTAGAAAGTGAAATATATATATCCATCACTTGCCTTAAGCAAACTAATAGTGGGAGTATTAGACAGGTGGAGGAGAATTAGACAATGCAATAGTTGGTGCTATTAATATTACTCAAAGGGGTAGGTTAGTAATAAATAAATTTCATCTGAGTATATGTTGCTTGAACTTTCCAAATATTTTATGGAATATGGAAGAAAAGAGAGAAGAAGGAATAAAGGAAAGAAGGAAAGAAGGAAGGATTTTTTAGTAAAGATTTTGCTTTTGGTCTATATATTTGTTCCTATTGCTACTCTAACAAATTACCAGAAACTTTGTGACTTAAAACAATATTATTTTTTTTCTTATAGTTCTGGAGATCAGAAGTCTGAAATGGCTTCCACCAGACTAAAACTGAACTGATGGCAGAACTATGGTATTTGTTTTTTTTTCTTCAGGCTCCAGGGGAGAATCCGTTTCCTTACCTTTTCCTTGTAGTTTTCTACCTTCATTTTCAAATCCACACAGGATGGATTGAGTTCTTCTCATATCCAATCACTCTGACTCTCTTGTATCCTTCTTTCACTTATAAGGATTCTTGTGATTACACTGGACTCACAGGGATAATCCAGGGTAATCTCCCCTTCTCAAGACCCTTACCTTAATCACAAATTGGCAAAGTTCCTTTTTGACCACATAAGGGAACATATAAGGTTCTGGTAACTAGGACAAGGACATCTTTAGGGAGCCCTTATTCTGCCTACCACAGTTGATATCTACATAGCAACAATAAAAATAAATAAATCAGGGCAAAGAGATTTAAACACCTATATGGGAGACTATATTTCAAAGCTATAAACATCCCTTAATAGCTTTGGTGTCTGGTCATGTTTCTAGAATGCAGTATATTGTAGTTGAGAACAAGAAGGGTCAATTATGCCTGGGTTCAACCAAATCTTGTTTATTTATTTACCAGTCATGTGACACTAAGAGGCAAGTCACTCAAACTTTTCTAACCTCAGTGTTTTATACCTGAAAGGGGAATGATAAAAATATGCTTGCCCCAAGGGATTCTTTTGAAGATTCAATACTGTGGTCCATTATAGTGCTTAGTACAATCCTTGGTACACAGTAAATGGTTTGTCTTAATCTGTTTTTGACCTGTCCCTTAACATAGAACATATTCTGTACATTGCTCTTAAATGATTGTTGCATGAATGACCTTTTCATTGATGCCACTGTTGGATTTAATCATTTAATGATGTAGCTTCCTTTTGTTCTTCAACATATAACATAGGAAATACCTTAGAAAGCATAAGCTCTAGCACTTCAATCATTACCACAAATTCCATACAATGAAGAGAACTGCTTATTTACCTCTATTCCAGTCATTATATATCTTGTAAACTAACAGGAAGTTAAAGATACTTTCACATCAGCCTAACCATCTTAATAGAGTTAAACTTTACATTTTTAAGATGTGATAAAATATTGGTAACTGAGATATAGTCTTCATATTATTACTTGAGACCTTATTAAGGCTTTTTCTTTATATATAGTACCAGGCAGTCAATATTCGTTTAGCTAACTAAAGCTTTTAGAGTTCATACTGTTTCTTTCAATATGACAGTTTTTTATATGACAACCAGCTCCAGGAGGAAAATTTTTATTTTGACATTAACAATTAACATTTAAAAATTGGATGGAATAAAATTAACACCTCCATGGCACCAAAGCAAAGCAAATCAAGACTGGGGAAAAGAAAAGTCTTGCTCATCCCTGGATAAGCTAGAGATTAGCTCTAGTCTAGTGACTGTTAATATTGAAAACTTCTTTTTTAATCTAAGCTTTAATATATCCAATTGCATTAATGCATTTTTAACACAGATAACGAGATCTAATTACCTTCATGTTTTATTCTCAAGCCATAAAAGCCAGCCCAAGGAACCAAAAAGAGCATTGTGTTGGAGGTAGGTAAGGGCAGTATATCTATTGAACTACTCTATAGGATAAAAACAATGTAATTTCTAGAGCAGATCTGAATTCAGTCCAAGTACATCAATGACTATACATCTTGTACTTCACCATGTTTTATATCTATCTTTTAGCAAATCAAATCTACAATGAGTTCAGATGTTACATGATTATTTCCCTGAAATTTTAACTCCTTTGAGGTAATTTTAGCACTGTCAATTTTTGAAATGTACTGGTAATTTAAATTAATTTCATTTAATTAAAAAACCATAAAAATAATAATAAATGTCTCAGTGACAAGAAGCTAGACTACTTTGTGTCAAGACCTTTATAAAGAGAGGAAAAAATTAGCAATCATTTTTCATTCTGAAATAAAAATGAAGAAAATTTGCCCTGGTCCAGTGGCTTAGTTGGTTGGAGTATCATTGCATATATTAAAAAAGATTGCGGGTTCAGTCACTGATTGGTGCACATACCTAGGTTGCAGGTTCAATCCTGGGTTGGGGCACATACAGGAAGCAACCAATTGGTGTTTCTTTCTCACATAATGTTTCTCTCTTCCTCTCTCTCACTCTCCATCTCTCCTCATTTCCTCTCTCTCTGAAATCAATAACCATAGCACTGGGTGAGGATTTAAAGAAATGAAGAAACTTTCCTCAATATTTTATAGACTAAAAAATTTCATTTAAATGCTTTTTGCCCACATGAGTTATCAATAATAATGTAGCAAAAGAAAAAATATATTAATAGTATTGTACCAATATGAAAAAAATACAATGTTGAAAATATTTTTATTCAACATTTAGCCAATACAAGAAACAAAAACTCACTCTGCTATTTTGGGTTGGATGCAATTTTGGGTTGGATACTGTCTGGTAGGTGGACCCAGGGATTGCTTCTGGGTAGCAATGTTTCTTCTAACTCTAGAGAGGCCTGTTGTTGAAAATTCTTACCATCTTACATAAAAATGTTAAATTCCAACCACTTAATATGAGTCTGAATTCCCAAAAAGCAAATCTTCCCAAATAATTGTCAAATTGATTGTATTTGACCCTAGTGAATTTGATATTGCAAGGCTAATGGAAATATGATTCACATAAAAAACATAAGTATAAGCTAATAGAAAATACAAGTTAAATATAAATAGGCTGAATTAAGACAACTCATATTAGTAGAAAGATAATTAGTTACTAGAAATTAAAAGTTTTCTTTTGATAGAAAGGATTATAATTAAGTTGAAATTTATGTAAATAATTATATATTATTAATGGATAAATTTCCAAAAATATACTTTTGGAAATTATATTTTTGGAAATTAAACTAAACTAGAATGTATACAACTAAGAACAGCCTGTGGAAACAATGTTGCCACCTATTTTAAAATAATGAATTGATGTTTGTGTAGTAGAGTATTACAACTTTTCCTCCTACTAAATAGAAAAAAAATCTCATTAATCATGTAAATTTTTTCCAAAGAAGTTAAAATCTTGTTTCTAAGCAACTGCTACTAATCTATTAAATTAGTATGTGAGATAAGAATTATTTCTCATCTTTGAAATCAATTATCCCAGAAACAATCACTATCAAACCAATTGTTTTCTGGATGTTTGGGCATTCACTTTGGATTTCGGCCAATAAACAAAATGTCATAAATATAGAAAAGCATATGAAGGAGATATGAAAAGGATGTTAATTAGAAGCAGGATTCTTTGACAACTTTAGATTTTTTAATATATATATTTTTAAGATAATCAACAAAAACTAATTAAATAAAAAAATGTGTAATGCTAAGGTTTGATTCCCAGTCAGGGCACATGCCTGGGTTGCAGGCCACAGCACCCAGCAACCACACATTGATGTTTCTCTCTCTCTTTCTTCCTCCCTTCCCTCTCTAAAACTAAATAAATAAAATCTTTTAAAAAATGTGTAACTAATACTGTGACTTAAAGACTGTTCTACACTTTTTGATATATCAGTAAAAATCTTATAAAAAGCCAAAATATTCCTTCCTGCCTGAAGCTGTTACCTAAAATTAATCAATTACCTAGTTAATTATCCAATAAACAAACAAATAAAATATACGTCTTATTAAATTTTGGTATACACAAGTGAAAAGGGGCTTCCAGCTTTATCTCTTACAGTTAAAGAATTTAGAGGTTGTCACTCTCATTTTTGCAATTAGAAAAACCTAGAAAAATTGAACATTAAAACTTTTATTGACCCATCAGTGAACTGAGATCATAAGGCAAACTGCCACCTTGAAATTTGTTTGGAAATCAAAGAATACAGCAGATGAGAGGTGCTATTATAAAGCAGAAATCAATGAAGCCATAAGCTGGTAAAAACATTTAACTGATAATTTTGACAAATGAGTGGAGTCTGAGGACTAAATTAGATTTAACTAGCAAAAAAGGGAGAACTTCTGGGGGCTACAGTCTTGTGGAGATCCTGACACTTTCACGGACTGTCCTTCTGAGAATCCCACCAAGTTTTGATAGTGAAGATTCAAAGAAAGATCCTTTGAGAGCCCTAGTTAAGATCCTTGCCTGTAACAGAAGCCTGCTCTCCAGGGCAAGTGCATTGCCAGAGCTCAACTCCAAAGCCTTATCCAAGGATGCATTTTAGTAGGAGTAAAATGCATTTTAGTAGGAGTAAAATGCATCCTTATTCCAACTCTCTCTAAACTTCCTATCTAACCTAAAGAGGGGAAAACATCCACAGGGGTTAGGGCTTTGAAACAATAGATGGTACACTGCAGGTAGGGACAGGAATAGAAGGCAAGGGAGGGATAGTTATGCCACTGGAGAAACATCTGTAAAAGATGCAGCCCCAAAACACAGGCCCACTAAAAGACTAAGCTTTAATATAATGAACACAAAGACTCACTTCTCCCACACATTAGGAAGACACCAACAGACTCCAATATAATCATAGCAAATTACAATTAAGAACTGCAAGATACAGACTCTATTTGAGGATCAAAACAAAGGGAAGCCCCAAATAAAAGATAAAACTAAAACAAGGATACTACGGAAATTTGAAGCCCTTGGCACTTACAGCTAGAGCACACATTAAATAGAACTCCCAACTAGATCACCATAAATCCTCACACTAAAGGGCTATTTACCACTGTTCCTATCACCTAATTCAACATTACAGCTTCCAAGAAAAATTACATGGTATTCTAAAAAGCAAGACAAAAATACAGTTTGACAAAGAAAGCAATTATCAGAACCAGACTCAGATATGACACAGATGTTGAAATTATCAGACAAGGAATTTAAATAGCTATGATTATTGTGTCAAGGATCTAATGGAAAAAGCAGACAATATGTAAGAAAAGATAAGTAATGTAACTAAAGAGATGGACACTCTACAGAAAAAACAAAAAGAAATGCTAAAATAAAAAAATCCACAATAACAGAAATGAAGAATGCTTTCAATGAGCACAACATGGCTGAGGGGGAAAAAAATCAATATGCTTAAAGACAGGCCAGTAGAAACTTTCTACGCTGAAATGCAAGAGAGAGGAAAAAAAGAATTAAAAAATAAAAACCAGAACAGCCAAAACCTGTGGTGCAATTTCAAAAGGTTTAATGTAATTATAATTGGAAAAACAGAAGCAACAGAAAAGGAAATGGAGCAGAAGAATGTTTGAGGTATAATGGCTGAGAAGTTTCCAAAAGCTATGCAGATACAAAACCACAAATCCAAGAACCTGAGAGAACCCCAAGCAGGATAATACTCTACCTCAAAAACACCCAAAATTAAGCAAATTATAGTTAATCTTTAGAATATGCAAACCAAAATCTTGAAAGACACTATACGAGAAGGTCGAATGCCTTGCCTATAGAACAAGATAAGAATTAAGTGACTTCTCATCAGAAAACATGTAAGAAAGAAGAAAGTCAAATATTTAAAATGTTGAAAAAATATAACTAATCAACCTAAAATTCTATATCTAGCAAAATTATATTGCAAAATAGAGAAATAAAGACTTTCACAGACAAACAAAACTGGGGAAATGTCTTACAAAAACACCAACCTTGCAAGAAAAAATTAAAAGATTTCTTCATGTTGAAGAAAAATTATATAATTTTAAACTTGAACCTACATTTTTAAAACAGTGTTAAGATGCAAATAAAAATTAAAACAAAATGTTATATTTTTTATTAATTGATTTAACAAACACTTGACTGTTTAAAGAAAGTATATTAACAGTGTATTGAGTAATTACAGGCTATTGATAAGAACAATGTAAGACAGCAGTGTCACAAATGAAGGGAGGGAGTAGTAAGAATGCTCTGTCTCCTGCACTGCATATGAAAGAGTATAGTGTAACTTGAAGTTTGACTTAGATTGATTTAAAATGTATATATTCAACTATAGAGTGATAACTAAATTTTTAAAAGACGTATAATCAATATTTTATGAAAGGAGATAAAATGGAATCAATCATATAAGACACTTAATTAATATCAGAGAAGACAGAAAAAACAATGAACAAATGTGATAATTATTAATTACAAATATGATATTGACTATATAATAATTAATTAAAATATAAATGGTCTAAATATACAAATTAAATGACAGAAGTTAAATGAGTGATCACAAAATATAAATTAGAAGCAATATTATGTTGTGTAACATAAAACCACTCCAAATATAAAGACTCCCATAGGTGAAAAATAAAGGGATGAACAGAGATATATCATAGTAACACTAAGCAAAAGTATGCTAGATTAGATACATAGTAACTTCAGTCTAAGAAGGCTTCAAAACAAGGGAAGATTCCCAAAGATAAAGACTGACACTGTGTAATAATGAAGAGACCATCTTCAAAGAAGACATAATATTGTACATATGTTTTACCTAACATATTTTCAAAGTATATGAAGCAAAAACTGATAGACACACAAAGACATGGAAGCTAAATAAGATATTATTAAGCAATGAATGAGTAAACAATGAGATCAAAGAAGAAACCAAAAGATACTGAAAAACAAGTGAAAATGATGACACAACCATCCAAAATCTGTGGGATACTGGGAAAGCAAGCCTAACAGGGAAATTCACATATCATTATAAGCCTACTAAAAAAAAACCCTCAAATAATCAATCTAACTTTATACTTAAAGGAACTTTAAAAAGAACAACAAACAAAGCCCAAAGTGAGAAGAATTAAGGAAATAATAAAGATCAGGGCAGAAATAAATGAAATAGAGTCTAAAAAATTGATACTGATAAATGAATCCAAGAGTTGGTTCTTTGAAAAGATAAATAAGATTGACAAACCTTTAACCAGACTCATCAATTAAAAAAAGAGAAAAAACTCAAATAAATAAAATCAGAAATGAAAGAAGAGAAATAAAAACTGCCATCAAAGCAATACAAAGGACTGTAAGAAAATATTATAAACAATTATATCCAACAAAATGGACAACCTGAATGAAAGAGGTAAATTCCTAGAAACATACAATCTTCCAAAAATAAATTAGGAAGAATCAGAGAATCTGAATAGACAGGTTAAAATTGGAATTGAATTGAATTAATAATGAAATTGAATTGGTAATTAAAAAAACTCCCACCAAACAAAAACCCTGGATCAGATGGCTTCACGGGTAAATTTTATCAAACATTCCAAGAACTAACACCTCTCCCTCTCAAACTATTTCATGAAATTCAAGAAAAGGGAAGGCTCATAAGGCTCATAAACTCATTTTACAAGACTAGCATTATCCTAATTCCAAAACCAGATAAAGACACTAAAAGAAAGGAAATTTTAGGCCAAACTCCCTGATGAACAAAAATGCTAAAATTCTCAACAAAATATTAGCATACTGAATACAGTAACGCATCAATAAGATCATACACGATAATCAAGTGGGATTTATTCCAGGAATGCAAGGTTGGCATAACATTTGTAAATCAATACAGGTGATTTACCACATATAGAAAATGAAGGATAAAAACCACATGATCTTATCAATAGATGCACAAAAAGCATTTGATAAACTCCAGCACCCATTTATGATAAAAACTCTCAGCAAAGTGGGAATTGAGCAAATATACTTAAACATATTTAAGACCATATATGACAAACCCACTGCCAGCATCATACTCAATAGGCAAAAACTACAAATGTTCCCCTTAAGGTTGGGAACAAGATAGGTATGCCCACTTTCACTTCTCTTATTCAACATAGTACTAGAGGTCCTAGACACAGCAATCAGACAAAAATAAGAAATAAAAGGCATCCAAATTGGAAAGGAAGAAGTAGAACTGTCTTTATTTGCAGATGATATGATACTGTACATAGAGAATCCCAAAGATTCCATCAAGAAACTATTAGAACTGATAAATAAATTCAGCAAAGTAGCAGGATACAAAATTAATGTCCATAAATCAGTTGCACTTTTATATGCCAATAATGAACTAACAAAAAGGGAAATTAAGAAAACAATCCCTTCCCCTTCTTTATCCTTTATCCCCAAGGAGAAGGGTCATCAAAGAATAAATATAAAGGACACATGGATAAAGCCAAGGGTGGTAGGATTGAGGGTGGGAGGTAGGAGTGGGTGGATGTAGGAAGGGTGGTGGGGAGAGAGGGGAGACAACTGTGCTTGAAGAACAATAAAAAAAATTAAAAATCAAATGATAAAATGGTGTCTAAAAACAGTAAAAAAAGAAAAGAAAGAAGAATCCCATTCACAATTGCTTCAAAAAAATACTAGGAATAAATTAAACAAGGGTATAAAAGACCTACACATGGAAACTTATAAAACACTGAAGAAAGAAATTGAAGAAGATACAATTAAGTGGAAGCATATACTATGTTCATGGATAGAAAGAATTAACATCATTAAAATGTCCATACTACCCAAAGCAATCTATAGACTAAATGAAATTCCTACCAAGATTCCAATGACATATTTCACAGAACTAGATAAAATATTTCAAAAATCTATATGGAACCACAAATGGATACACATAGCAACAGTGATCCTGAGAAAGAAAAACACAGAGGAATCATGCTACCTAATATCAAATATATCGCAAGGCCTTAGTAATCAAACCATAAGAACAGGCATATAAATCAATGGAACAGAATAGAGAGCACAGAAATAAACCCACACCTTTAGAGTCAATTAATATTTAACAGAGGAAGCAAGCACATACAATAGGTTAAAGATAGTGTTTTTAATAAATGGTTTTGGGAAAATTGGACAGATACATGCATAAAAATGAAACTAGACCATCTTCTTTTACCACACAAAAGAATAAATTCAAACTTGATCAAAGACTTAAAAATTAGACCCAAAACCATAAATATTCTAGAAGAAAATATAGGCAGTCAAATCTCAGTGCTTGTAGCAATTTTTTGTGTTCTTGTTTATATCCTATAAGAATGTTGATCATTTTTTTTTAGCCTTCTGTAAACAGTGGTTCCAATATTAGTTCAGTGCTGAAAGCCTTTGCTATGCTCTTTTTTGACTTGCATATGCATGACCCAGTGATCAGGTAAGATCTGATGAGAGGTCTTTTTCTTCTTAAAATCTTTGGCATGCTCATTCAGATTGGATTCCTGTTTTATAGGTCAGGAACCAACCCAGGAATTAATAAAAATCATTGCTTTCCCTGGCTATTTAATCTCTGTAATATCATTGGTATTTTCCAGACCTCTGGGTTTCACCTTTTGGTCCTCTAGTCAGAAGCTGTCCTTTTCTGTGATTGCACTACCTTCCAGGGCTACAGGGCAGGAGGACAAGAGGGGGGAAAATATCTTCAGTTTGGCAGCTTTCATGGGGAGATGGCAACTCCAACAAAGGGAAAGAAAGCTTCCTCTGTCTCAGAGTTTTAGCTGCAGGATCACCTAGTTATGGATACAATAAAACAAAGAAAAAAAAACGATTAAAAAAAAATCAAGAGACTTCCTCTATTCTCTCCGAATTTTAGAAGCTTCCTTTTCTACTCCTCAACCAAAACTTGAGGGTTGCTCTTTGATCTTTCTATTTAAGAACCAGAGTGTTCATTTCAGATTTTGGCTTGGCTTGGTCAGACCAAGAGATAGTAGAGAAAAAAAAATGATAAATTGACTGTATGTTTCATGGTACATAAAATTTTTGTGTTTTACTTTCCAGGCTTGCTGATATCTATATTCAGTGTTCTCAAATGCTTCTCGTGTGAATCATATAGTTTTGATAGCTGCATTCAATGGGATGGAAAGATTAGCATGCACATTTATCTTTATGACAATAAGTAGATCATTCTTTTTTATTTAATACTTTTCAACATTTTAAAACAATTTTAAGCCATCATTAAAGTTTAGTAATTTGTTTTCTTACATTTCATGGAAATCTTTTGGAGGGGGAGGATTACACTGACTTTATTTGGGAAATAAAATGAAATGAAATTAATGAAATAATTTAGAATAAGTTTTAACCTGATGGTATACTTGAAACTCTACAACAATCTGATGAGCTCATATAGAATATTATGATAAATTCTGTTTTCTCAATTTCTTATTTCAACACTCTAAGACTGCTTCTCTCTCATAGAAGCTTATCTCCATTCATATTCTGAGCCTTCAAAAATGTCTTCTGGGAAGGAGAAATTTCATAAATTTTATCTCAGAGTGTTTCTATTTTTCTTAAAAGAATGAAGAGAAAGCCACATTATCTTTCCCATTGTTTATTTTTAAGCGTTTTGTTTATTTTTCAAATTTGACTTTAGAAATGTTTCTCTCCATTCCAAGGGAGAAAACTCACATTGCCATTAACCAAAAATGGTCATTCTAGCCAATATGTGATATAATTTTTGCTCCTATCAGAAACCAGATATTTATTACACTGAGAAATGCATTAGAAATTTTCATTCCAGTGATCCAATTCATTGTCATCCTTTTTCATGTGTATCAAGTTTATATATCACAGTTTGTTTTTGTGCATATATGATTTTTTTTATTCCAAAGTATCTTAGAGTCTATCTAATCTAATCTGAATTTTACAAGAAACTAGATTTTAGAGGAACTAAATGTTGTGGCCAAGGTCATATTAACAGCACTTCTTGGAGTGGTTCGGTGGGTTGAGTGTTGTCTCATGGACCAAAATGTTCCTGGTTCGACTCCTCTCAGAACACATACCTGGGTTGCAGACCAGGTCCCTGGTTAGGGGCGTGTGATGTTTCTCTTGCACATTGATATTTCTCTCCCCTTTCTTCTCCCTCCCTTCCCTTTTCTCTAAAAATAAGTAAATAAATCTTTAAGAAACGATCATATTAGCAAATGTAGAACTAGATTTTAGATCATTTAACAAATGGGACACAAATCTTTCCTCACAACATTGTATCTCTTGGAAGTTCAAGTTTAAGGAAATTTTGCACATATAGTTAGTATAAAATTTTTCAGCATTATTTTTTCTATGAATATTGTGACTAGATATTTATATTTACAATTATGATTAGATGTTGGGTTTTCTTAGAGAATCAGATATATATATGTGTGTATATATACATATGCATATATATATATATATATATATATATATGAAAAGTGATATGGTGAGCCTGACTTATGGAAATGCTAGTAGCTCAGATTCATATTTAATTAATAAATACATTAAGGCTTCTACTGATCCTACAACAAATTCCATACATAAAGTTGCTCTATGAATTCATTTGATGAGTAAAAGGAGAGTATACCTTCGAATTTGTTTTCATATTTAATTATCCATTTATTCTTTTGATTCATAGGCAGTAATTTCATACTGTTGATTCCCTCTTGACCTTGTGCTTGTAACTGAATCCTGAGACCTGGCTTGTGGCCCAGGAATATGTAGAAAATTGTTTATATTAACAGCAAGCTGCCTTGAGCTTCAGTGCTTTGATTTAATGTTATAACTGTACTAAAAGTAGCATAGCTTTCCCATGTACTCTCTTCTCTGTTCAAATCCCTTGTCATTATAACAGATGTTTGGATTATTGTTCTGTAAACTATGTCAGAATTTCGATCTCTAGTATCTGTTTATTATTCTCCAAGGGTGATATTACAAATGTTCTCATGCACAGTTAATACTTATAAAACAGTCTGTCTTATTTCCCATTAAAAAAAAAAAAAAACTTACCAGAAAGATTTTGTTAATCAGGGGTAAAATACCTAAATTTGGGAGGAGTATTTTAAGTGTATATGAATAAATGATTCCAGTTAAAAACTGGCCTCATTTCAGAAAGTATTCTAATCATTAAAAAAATATATTATAGCTTTTACCTTGTCTTATGAGATACTGATTTTTCAAAATTTTATGTAAGCATACATGTAATTAAAATTGAAAGACCATAATTAAATAATTTTACCCTGATATTGAAATATTTAATTTATATTAATGCCTATGAAAGCCATATCTGCTGATAAAACCTCATGGATTTGAAGTGTGACATGCCAACAACATAAAAGAATTATTGGAATCAAAGACTGTGAAGACAAGATCCTCATAACAATATCAGGAATGCATGGAAAGAGCATTATTGTTTAAAATTTGTACTTAAGCAGAAAACCTTATTACTCTTTAAAAAAACAGGGTTGCTGACAATTTTTAAAATACATTTTAAAACCTGAACTACTAGTTTTCTTCATTGTTTGAATGAGTTATGGCAGCTTTTACAAGGGCATGAAATAAGATTTCCTGAGGTGATGATCCAAATGGTTGTATCAGAACAAAATCTCTGATATATCATTTACTTCTCTTTTACATCTTTGTATTTCAATTCTTGCTCAAAGGAGAAATGGTATATTTGAAATAGAGTCCACATCAGATAAAGGAGCATTATTACAAGAGATACAAGCACACTAATGCTCTGAAAAATAATCTGTGTTTCTGGAAAACAAGATTTGGAGCCTAGTTATAAATGCTGACATGAAAATATTTACTTCTCTTACTTATATCACATATATTTTTCTTTCTTTTTATATTTAATTTTTAGTCCTTTCTTTTAAATATAAAAATGGCATAACAAACAAGAGAGTGGGGACAGAAGCCTATTCTTTGCAAATGATTTAAAAGGAGAGTGACAGAATTCTTCTGGGAAATAAAAGGAGAGAGGAAGGGAGAGTTTAAGGAAAAGGGTCAATTAACTACTCCATTAGCCTCACCGAAAAGGGTACTGTGTTTTTTACTTCATTTTGCCATAAAGAGTGGACATCACTACAATGGGATTTAGAGTCTGCAAGAATACTAACATGCATTACGTTTGCATTTAGAATTTTTATAAATGAAGAGAAAAAATAACAAGGTCAGCTTCGGAAATGATGAATGCCTTTTTGCTGAAAGCTGTACTGAACGTCCTTGAGTTTAATCAAAACTATTTGTTTTTAGTCAGGTTTGCTGTTGTCTCTTTTACTCTTGTCCACTGATAGCTTGACATTAATGACATCATAAATCATGTGAAGTGGCGGCTTGGGTTTGGTAGCATTTCAAGTGTTTGTTGAGATGTCCTGGACTATCAGAGGGCCCGGTGCAAGCTTGGATATCATCCTGCCCTGAATCTTTAGTTTATGGCATTATTTGGATGGTAAAAGCATAGAGTGCATTATTAGTGTGATGGACCTTCATTAAAGAACATCCGGCTCCTTATTAAATACTGACTTCAGAAAGAGATTACTGAATGGATGGATCTATCATTATTTCTGTTTCTTAAATTTTAAAAAAATATGAAAATAAAGACCTTGTCATCTGCACCTGTCGATTCCTGTGGTCTTTCAATGCCTATAAGATAAAGCATCCGAAACCATGCTTGCACAGTGTACAGTCAATGAGACTTGAACTATATATACAGTTAGAGCCATTCTATCACTTACACTTGGACTCTTGTTAAGCACAAAGCATCATCTGTACATTGGAGATTTATAATTTGAAAAATGTCTAGATTTTATCAGGGTTTTTTTTTTTTCAGAATGATTTCACCAGATCATTCTGTGTTTTATGACTTGTTATCTGTGTGACTATTCCTAAAACATGCTTTTCATTAACAATGTACTCTACTGTTAGGTTAAAAAAAGATTATTCTTTAACTGTTATTTATTTAGTGATACTGTGCTATACTACAAACTCATATATATCACAAACTCTTACAATACATTAGTAGGTTATAGAGATTCACCTTGCATTACAAGGAAACGTGCAAAAGAAGGTATTTTTCTTCAGTCGTAAAAAAGGATATCATCTTGAAATGTTCCTTACCTACTGTAAAAGAGTACTGTTTACAGAGTAGAGACAGTTCAGCCAAAATACAGAAACACTTGCCCAGATTCTAACAGAAAATGTAGTTTTTGACCTATATTCAAAGTGGTTCAAAATTAGATCATTGCTACACAAACCAAGAAAAAAATGGAATAGAATGACATCAAATAAAATCAATCATTTGACAACTTGGATAATTTAATCCTTTAGTTTTAAATTGAACTCAAGGGGGAAAAACATGTCGTGCATAGACGTAAGTACAGATTCTTAAAATTATCTCCCAAAATATTTATTATCTATTTTTATATGAATGCACAGAGGTCATTGCTCACAGTTTTTAAGAAAGTAATGTTATAAAAATACCTAACTTGACATAGTATTAAAAGATTTTTTCCAAAAAAAGCTTTCTTTTCTTTTTTCAACAAGATATATTGACAACATAAATAAATTTGAACAAGATTTGGTTCTTCCTTCAAATAGGATTAGCCCCTGTTATTAAAAAGGGTTTCTTTTTACCATTACTCAAATGGTAGCAAATAATTGTAAGAATAAAGTAAATTAGAGGTGAACTCAATGTGATTAGAGCTCATTGTGATGTATACCTGAGGTCTGTGGGTTTCTTGCTAAACCTAAGGGAATATTAATATGAATTTTAGACTATTGCATTACTTTAAGAAATGTTTAAATACTGTTATGTAATTTCACGGTCTCTCGCTATACTGTATGGACAGTGTTCTCATTGAGGAGAAAAAATTTATAACTCTTGCTGCCCAAAGTTCTCTTACATACTTTGTTTCTCTATCTCCCCCAGAATTATAAGCACTGTTTTAGTAATTAATAGCTTTCACTTTCATCTGATCTATACATGATAGAATCAGGCAGGCATTATTTCTCTTCAGACCCTAATTATGCAATATAGTGAAATGTACTAGATTTTTCCTGATCTGCGTTATTTCTCCTAATTTAAAAACACCAAATAATTATGTTTACCCTATGAACAGAGAGAATAAGCTTTAGCTTGTTCCAGAAAAGGGAATGCATGTCTCCATAAGATGCAAAATGCTTGCATTTTCTGGCACGCAGGGCAAACCATTTACTTATTGGCTCAGAAAAAGTTAGCCGAGTTTGAGAGGTCCGTTTTCAGTGTTCTGCATTCACCTATCTTGAAAACATTTCTAACACATCAAATATATGTTAACAGATCTCCTTTTCGATATTAATAATAGTGGCATTATATATAAGTGAGCAAATAAGGCTTTTTAGGTAAAACACAGAACATTTTTGCCCTTTTATCAATGAAGAGCAACAGCAAATTGATTGATTACACTTATTTACATAGGGATTGATTCTAAAGAATTTTGCTTTCTAAACTTTAAGAAGAAAAGTTGGCAGAACTACTTGGAGAATCTGCCTTGTACAAACCACTGCCACTGCCACTTCCCCTCTCTGGAATTAAAGAGCACATGCTTGTGTATATACATACATACACATACTTGCACATGTTTATTCATATACATCATTATACCAACATCAGGTAAAATCACTGTGCTGGGTCAAAAGTTTTCTCCATCCTGAAGATTTTCACTGTAATTTAAACTCCTATTGGAACCCTGATGTAAGACTATAACCTCTGAGTCTGTTCCAAGATGAACCCAACTCCAGATCATGTACACACAGTGAATGAGAGTAACTACAGTGAAGGATATGAGGCACTATGTATTTCTAAAACACAGCACCTGACAGTATTTGTGTATCAACCTTTTGCTTAAGTCCTCTGGATGCCACGCTGATCTGTTTAACAACTAATTGTTTTTTCCAACTAGTCATAGAGTAAATAAACTTTGGTAAGTAAAATCATCCAATTTGGCAAGGTACATATTAAAATGAAAGAATCTGTGTCATAAAATATATGGAAGAAGTTTGTTTTCATGATTGTCAAATGCAATTTCATAAATTTATCTGCTCTAAGATCTTCTGAGTAACTTTTTTCTTATGTTAAGATGGGATTTATGAAGAGATGCATTATTCGAAAAATTTTAAATGAGTTTTGGGAGGGAAAGTAATCCTATTCTCTGAGCTATTGCTCCAGAATGACAAGCAGGTTAAGAGGGACTCCCGTAGGTAGGGGTCCTTCATAGACATTCTTCTACAGTTACCTGGGAAAACAAGGTATGTAAAACTCCCATTCTTAAGAGAAACAAAGTAGAATCTATCATATAATGACTACTTAGATGTACTCCACAGAAAACTTCTCCTTAATCAGATCTTTCTGCCTATTGTGTTTATTGCTAACTTTTACTTAAATTCAAGTTTATTCTTTAAAAATAAATACTAAATGTGGTCTGTTGGTAACTAATGAAAAGTGAGCAAAGATTTTCACATGGCTTTTGATAGTCAAAGAAAGCAGGTTTGCTACATAACACATTATTCACTGTACAAGTACATAGAACTATGAACACAAGAAGGCACAAAATCTAGCACCCACTCCACACATTCTGACAAGATATTATTCCCTTTCTATTTTGGAGAAACACAAAAAGGTCACCCCACTGGAAATCCAAGAGTCTGTGTTTTTCTAGAAGGGGTAAATTTTAATAATTCACATAATGGTACTGAGTTATCAGAGACCTTTGTGGAAAGGTGTTTGTTCCTTTAGTTTTAAAAAAAAAACTACAGTCAATGCCAAAAGTGAGTTTAAACTTGTTTTAAGTGAGACAAATCCTGACCTTTACATAAAACCAGAAAAGTTTAGAAGGAATATCTTCTGTTATACCTAATTTCTCAGAAGATACCACCATTTCCTATTATTGAATCTGTTAACCAAACTGCTTTACTGTTTTACAACCATTTGTATTTATATGATTATTATACTTTTATTACATTTAAAGTTCTTCCAAATGGTTATGTATTAATGTGCCAATAATGTATCCACATCCATAATAAAGCTATAAATAAAAACATACTCACTTCTCTCATGTTTACTAGATTAAAAAGGAAAACAGCTAAGAAAACCTCTGTGAGAGAACAGAATTTTTAGAAAAGTGCCAAAAATTTAAAATTAAAGAATTAAAGAACCTAATTGGCCTATTTTCTCAGGTTATTGATGTGTTTGTGCTAATCTCACACTAGGTCAGGGTTAACCCCAAAGAATAAGCTATTGAGCTTTGCTAATATCTTTGTGGTACTTGTCAATAACAGTCTGTCTGTGACTCTGGTTTCCAAGCCTCAATCTCAAATAATGTTTTCTGTAATAAATGCAATAAAATAAACATGGATATTTGCCCAGGCTCTGTATACAATGCTTTTTCTTTATTAATTCAATTAATATTTACTGACCACATACTATATAAAGATACTTGGGGGAAAAAGGGCTTATTAAAAGTTGACTTTATGGAATTACCTATCCTCTCCCATCACATAAAAAGACATATAGCACCATTTAACAGAAAATATATTTAGTTTCAGCTCTATCCTCCTGTGATAATCTCCTATATTCAATGAGATGGTCATAGAAAAGCATTTTTTGTATTGAAGATGTATTGGATATTTTAAAACTATCTTTAAAAATATGGAAACCTTTTATGCTTTTGCTTATCTTGAGAATGCCAGTGAATAACAGAGAATCACAAGAGGTTATGTGACGTATGGACTCCAAAGCAGTATTCTACTATAAAAGCATGGAACCCTGCTGGCATATGTAATTTAATGTGCACCATGCCTCCTCTAATTCAATCAGGTTTCTACATCCCTTCTTTTATATTCCAATTGGATTTCATGTGCTAAAGCCATCAAGATTTTCAGGATGAAATGAATGCTTGTATTAATCCTGCAATTTCCATTTAAAACACAGCATCGATTTGATTAATAAGGTTTGATGCTGAATAATTATATAGCAAATATGTATGCTATAGGAAAACCACAGATGTGACCACCAGCAAAAGCCTTGTGGGAGAAGGAGGTCAAAGGGAAGCAATGGCCATGACTGAGGTGATGAATTCTTTGGCTTTTCTTTTATGCAATTAACAAGCAGGGCTTCTATTAATTTGCCACCCCCAGAGCCTTGACTGGTCAGATGTGTCTGGGTCAAGGGTCACAGGAGCAGAGTAGGGGTCAGCATCACAGCAGCCGAGAAACAAGATGGGAAAACTAAAGAAATCTAAATGATATGGCTGAGTATACATTCTGTAGTACAGGGGAGATTGAGAGGAAGTGCATCTCCTTAATGTTAAGATTGCTGTTTTAGAATAATAAAAATGTTCTCTGCACATTTAATTCAGAGTAATCAATCTAAGGTGCAGTGGTTGAGCATCCAATAAAAGAAAATCAATGTGGTCTCTACAAGGGAAGACAAACAATGCTCGTTTTTACTAAAGGGATTATAGGTTAACATTTATTCAGTGTATTGTAATCTGATGTCAAGTGGTATAAAATCAAGCCAACAATCCATTACTACCCGTTATAGGCTAGGTGCTGATCTCATGCAAATTGACTTTTCATAGAACTTATTAAATCATTTCTGTGTTATAGCTATGAAACATTTTTCTACAGTGATTAAACTTCATTTTATTTCACATCTTGAATGAAAATACATCAAACCCCCAAATATTTGTCATTTCAAAACAAATATTTTTCACAACTTTTTATGCTTCCAGTCACTAATTGATTATGTAAATATATATTACATTATGTTTCTATGAAAGCAAACTAAAGAATTCGGTCATGATATTGAGCCTGAATTATTTCCCTCCCAAAGCTTTTACTTCACTACTGCATATGTTATTGTACAAGTTCATCTGTTTATAACCATTTGAGATAAACTGCATGCATTTTACCAAATTTTGGTAGAATTTAGATTTCTCTAGAACTTAAGAGAAATAATTCATGCTTCGTGAGTACTATGCATGTTCCTATTTTGCATTTATTTTCTGTAACATAAAAGTCTACACTTCATATTGTCAACATTGTGAGAACAGGATTTTTTAATAATGTCTTATAAAGTAGAATATATGAGTTCCACAATTTTGGGAATTAATAATTGTTGAAATTATAAGTATCTTAAATATAGGTAACCTAATTTATTAATGCATTCATTTAGTGTTTCCACTATTTGCTTGAGTAATAAAGATTTATAGTGATCACTGCACTTCCCCCAAAAATGTAGTGATCTTTTGAAGTATTAGAAGAAGCTAACGATCTTTCATTAAACATAATAAAAAATGGCTAGCAAACCTGTCAAAGTTAGCATTGTTACCAAAGCAACTGTGCTTATTGTTAGAATTGGGGCCACTTTTAAGTGTAAGGAAAATCATTACCACATGTTTGAAAATATTGGTGATATTTTGCAGATTGCATTACTTTTCAGCCTGGTACTACTTCAAAACATTTCAGAATTACTGGGTAGTAGAAAGGGAAATTGAATTTGACACTATTTTTATTATAAAAGCTAAGTTTAGTTTTACCACCCTTGCTTTGATGGAACCTTTAGCTTTTTATTTGTTTGGAGGTAGAAGTTTGTCTATTCTACATACAAGACACGCAGAAATGCAAGGCCTGTTATTTTAAATCTTGTCCACAAAATCTAATACACATATACTATAGTATTACAGTATTAAACTATCTATATACTAGTATTTTAGGAATAATGACATTTGTAGAATTTTATCACAAGAATATCTTCCATTATTATCTTTTTTACATATTGTGATTTTTTCCTGATATTTAAATCAAAACAAATTATACATTTGCTGACTCTGCCCAGTAAAACTTAGAGAGTTTTAAAGCATATGTGTTCTACTATAGTAACTAATTTGGCTTCTGTTATTGTTGTCCTGTTTGCCATTTTGCAGAGTAAAATCAACATTTCAAACAATCCACTGAAATAATCTTATAAGGCCTATAAATCAAATTGGAAATAAAAATAAGATGATTATTTGGTCAGTAAACCAAAGGTACTTATATAGACTATTAGTTTGCCTGTCCAAGATCTGATTTTGGTACAATTCATCCCATTTACATGAAACACCCTGAATTGATGAAGCTGAAATCTTAAAATCTAATAATATAATTTAAAATGACCTTGTAACATCGCTTGAATTGACCAGATATTTTTGTTCAAATGTTGAACCCTAAAACAATAGGTTCTTTATATTAAAATTAAATTGATAAACAAAATGAAAGATGAATAAAATATGTCAAGATGTAGTATTCA